>NC_088873.1:2778562-2956842 GCF_032884065.1 Artemia franciscana
AGGTCTTAATTCGCATTCTTTTCTTTGAGTTTTATTTAGGTCACATTTTTATTAATTGAGATGATTTGATGATAGTGTAAAATGATAACAAATGTTCAGTTTCAATATAAATGTTGGATAGGTATAATCATGTAGGTTAATGCGAATACCCAAGGGCCAAACCAAGGTAAGATAAGTAAGTTCTGGAGTTTTACATTGTTTTTTTAACAGGCTTATATTTCAGGGGTGATATCTGGCACGGGGATACCTTAGGGAATCTACAGTAGGCACGACACTTGGCTGGGTAGGAAATCTAAAGTGCCGAAACCCTATAGGCAAGTTGTGTGTTCCCCTGATGAGACCTTGTGCTTGATTGTCGCCTCTGAATTATTGGTCTTTTTTAATGTATTTAATATTTGGCAAATGACAAATTATACTTACTTACAACACAACTGCCTGTTCATGGATTATTCTTTACGGCTGATTGTGTATGGCTATACGATTTGACCTATGTAATTGGATGGATGAGTAGGATTAAGACCTCATTGAAGTACTGACCTATATTAATTACTAAAGTAGGAAGACAGCGTTCCTTTCACCTTCTATCTTTCATTTTTGTTTGTATGGTTAAATATTTTCTTTGTGTGTGTTTATTATGTTTATTTCTGTGTTTGTGCAGTTGCATTGGAGATTTCTTTTTTCATTATATAATTTTTTTTCTTTCTCGTTTTTTTTCTTTCTCGTCCTTAATTAAAAAATAAAACATTTTATTGGACTTTCCAACATACATTCCAATGCTTTATATTTTATTGGAATTATGAACAGCATTGGTACTTTTTATTATGATTAAACAGATTTCTTGTATCTTCTAGCTCTAGTCTATACAAGTTTTTTTTTACATAGGAACTCATCAAAGACAGTTTGTTCACCAAGCTATTAGATAGAGTTTTAATTTGTTGGTTCGGTCAACTCAAAAATCTTATATTTAAAACAAATAATTGTCGTAACAAAACGTATCTAATTTACAAATTAGTATAAAATGACGACTAACTGAGAAGAGGATCCTAATAAAAAATTTACCTCAAATGGTCACATATTGAATAAATGTTGGGTATATTTCATTACAAAAATGATTTGCCTGTCTAACCTTCTACCAAAGTTAAAATTTCTGTAAAAAAGTTTTAATTGTCATTCAACCATTGCTGCAAAAAAAGTCTAAGAAACCCAAAAATATTCTAAAACAAGTCTCAGAAACGGAAGCTTATTCTAAACAAAAAGTCTTAGAAACGGAAGATGTGTTGGGTATAAAAAAAAACAACACAAAAACCCTCAAATGTGTGAATCCTTTTTTGTGTTGTTTTCAAAAGATTTATGAAATACTAGTGAGCAAATTAAGTAAAAATTCTTATTCATTGGTTTTTTGATATTTCAGAAAGTTGCCGCATCTTGGAAAAGAGTACTATTAGGAAAATCAAGTCTTCCAAGCGAAATTTAAAAGAGATCTTGGGGAGAAAAACTTTGCCTTGGAAGCTTTTCTCTGCTCTTCCCAGGTTTACAAGCCTTGGTAAGTCTTATGGAAGACAGTTTGTAAATAAATCGAACTGAGGCAGTTTATACCTGAGACAGTTTATAATTAAATTATATTCACTTTTTCCTTATGTTTTATTGTTGTTTTTTTTTAGTATAGGCCTTAGATAATTTTGATTTAAGTTGATTCAACACATATTTGGACTATAAATTGGGACTATAAATTGCGGTTAACATTGTTATGTTTATAATTTAGCAATATTTACTTTAGAAATTTTCAGTAAAATTCTCTAAGAGCTTATTGCGTTGTTACTAAAACTTCCATTTTTATAACACAATGTTTGTACAAGCTGATCAAATGCAACTGAAATTTTGAACGGAATTTTTATCTATTGTCAATTAACTTATAAAATAAGAAAAACATAGTCATCTAGAATCGTATTACCAATTATTACATTGAAAATTAACTGGTTTAGTTCGCGAAATATTTTCTCAACACCAAGCGCTAAATAGCATAGTCAGAAACATTTCACATTCTTATGCAAACTTTGTCATTCTAAAGTCCATAATTTCTATGAAAATGAGCCCCTAGAATTGGTGACATGGGATATTGTGAGTGAAAATGATATAAAAAAGGTTAAACTCGAAACAGATCAATGTTCTAGCTTAAAGGAAATAAGATCTGGGTATGTACCAAATTTACGAACTTCGTTTCATTATATTTTGTGACATCTTTGTGTCATATATGTTCACGGTCATGCCAATACAAAAAATACAGAGGTGATATTCTTAAATTTCCAAGGTCATTTTCTATTATTAATTGATGCTTCTTGAAATAGAAATTGTTTCCATAACATCAAATTAACACTCTGATATTTAAATAATGAGAAGGTGTTATTCTTGCAACTTATTCTTGCTCCGTTATTCTTGCTTACTTTGTGGTAATTTTTGTTTGTTTTAAGTTTGAATAGAATATCAGTGTGATTCTTATTATTTTGTGCCTTTTTTACCCATTGATAGTATTATTTATCTGTTCTATATTTGAATTTTTGTATACATTGGTCTCTTCTAATCTTTGACTTAATTTAGCACTTTACTATTTTTGAAACGCAGTATTTTTGTGGAGAAAGCTATTGAGTTAATGGGATGAAAAGTTTAAGCTAACCCTAAATAAATAAAACAGTTATAAGGAAAATCTTATCGTAGTTTTACTCATAATAAGAAGAAAGAGTAAATTCTTTGATAATTTTACAGCCAGATTTTCAATCTGGCTTTAAAATTTCATTGAGAGCATCATTGTCAACATAACACTGGAATAAAATAAATTATTAGTTTTGGAGAATTGATCTAGTCGCGAAAAGAATGTTGAGCTGATATTTTTTTTGTTTGCAGAGACAGGGACAAAAGTGTTAGGATTATCCTGCTAACATAACCCATTTCCAGGACCAAGATGGATCAGAGAATCGAACTCTACAAAAACAGATATAAAATAGATTTATACCTTACTTAAACATAATATACAATATTAGTTTCAAAATGAGCTAGAAAATAAACAGTTTTAAGTGGGACTTGATGAAAATAATATGAGCTGGAATCCTTCAATTTATTCCCAATGGTATTCAATATAGTATATTAAAACTCTTTCTAACTCTAGAAATGAGTGAACAGTGTCAGAAATTCCTACATTTGGATAGTGGGGATTCTCTCACATAAACTGTGTGTTAGTTTTGTTGTACTACTTAAATAAATATAAAATTCTAAACACTTTTCATTGTCAAGAGAACTAGAGGAATCTTTAAGGTGGCTCTTGTTTTTCTTTGCTCTTAGGGATCACTGACCATAGATAAATTGCATTTGACTAAATACTTCATTTTATGTATATTTTAAAGTGTGTTTTCGATAGAGAGGAAAGGATTCTTCAAAATCAATTCAAATATCAGAAGGAAAACTTAGAGAAATCTTATACTTGGAAGGAGATTTTGATATTTTGCACATGACTAAACAGATACAGGTAAAAGAAATACCCTTCCTAAGTATTACCATCATATCTGCTATTATTTTTGATAACTAATTCCTCTCCTTCCTTCTAAGTACCACTTATGTATACACTAGGTTGGTTTGGCTCCTTCTGGTCTGGTTTATTGTTAGTATTTTTGAAGTTAGTCAAATTACGATTGCTCTTTATAATCAATCAAAAATATTAGCTATTTTTATTAGCACCTTCCATTTGTGATTATTAACGACAAATCTTGAGTATTCGTCTAATCATCATGCTTCATATTATTTTCTTTCTTAAGTTTCAGCCATTATAGTATTAAATTTGTCTTCCATCGAAACTGGTTTTCTTATACCAGAGGAATACTTAGTTATCTTTCCGGTTCATTTTATTTTTTAGACTTTATTTTTGGATTGCTGGCTCTTTCTTATCTCTGAAAAGTCCAGGGTGAATTTTTGAGTCCAATTTTATGTTAAATTTAATGTGTATAATGTATATCTTCAATATATTCAAGGAAGAGATGCAAGCTGTATTGAAATAATTCATCATTAGAAATGTCAAATTTGAGTGTAAATAACAATTAATTATCAATTAAATAAGTCATATGCCAAAACAGGTGAGATATGAGATTACAAACTAAATTTATAATATTATTTAGTACAGTTATTCATTTGAAAAAACACTTCAATTCTAATATATTGGCCATTTGTTCAGTTTGGAACATGTTATCTGTTTTTTTTTGTTCATTCTTTAGTTCACGCTTTAATAAACTTATAATAAAAACTGTTTATGATGAATGTTATTAGCATAAGAGCCAAAGTCCCAAGGATTCTGTTCAAAAGCAATGGGATAAATAATCTAAAATAATAGTTTAATCTTACAAAAGTCTTCCATCAGTTCATCCTAATGCATATATTCATTCTCTTTCAGCTACTTTCTATCTCTTGTTTTAACTCAGTTAAACTCAGTTTTAATTAATTGTTACACTTTATAAAACTAAGAAAACTAAAACGGAAAATCAAACACCCTTCCCCTAACATTAATTATTTTTAGTTATTTCATATTGTCTATAACTATTTATTTTAAGTGCTATTGATAAATTATCGTTTCAAGACCTCTGACACACTTGTCGATGATCAAAAATACCTTGCATCAACTTCAATGATGTTTTCTTTCTTTTTTATCTGAAGACTAACAAAAAGCAATAATACCAACGATTCGAGCTAATGCACTAACTCTATAAACTCGGAATTTAAAGCAAATATCCCCACCTCTTAATTTTAGTCATATTAATAAATGATAAATAGTATATTCACTGAATTGAAACAAACTAATTCACAGCAGATACCGAAATCTAAGCTATTATTCGTTAAATGTGAAAAATTATTAGGAAGCAGTATATGATATTAACTCATTAATCACAAAGTCAGTCCAATCGAAACAACATAAAAAACAAAGACATGCAGGAAAATAAAGTATATTTGGCAGAAAAATAAAAAAAACACAATATACCGATTATCACACTAAGCATATCTTAATCTACTTAAAATAATTGAAACAGAGATTAACTAGGCTCATATAGCTCAAACTAGCATAAAAATCATGAAATGAGAAAAATTATTAAAACCAGAACTCATCATATAACCTCGATCCCGGGCCATGCAATAGTGCTGCCTAAATATAGTGTAAATAAAGCTGTATCTATTATTTATTTTAATCACCAAGGTATTAATATATTTTTTTCACAATACCACTTCATATGGAAAAAATTAGTTCAAAAACTTCAGAGGGGCTAACTCAATGGATACCAAAGTTCTAGTCCCATTTCAAGATTCTACAGTTATTGGAAGGAAGACACCCTTCTTGTCATGTTGCTTTTTTCTGCTCTTCACCCAATGACGAATTCAACCTTCAGCCATTTTCTTTATCATTGTTGTAACGTACCAAAACTATTGTTTTGGGGATGAATTGAAGTCAATAGCCTTTAGAGCAAGGGCTATATGTTCGGCAATCTTTCCATTGCATACTGATTGAATTTGTTTTTGGGAAATGGGCACATTGATCTTGGGTCTCCAAGGTGGTTGAGGATGTTAAGGCCAAGCTTTCATAGAATTTCGAGGGGAATCAAGTACATCAAAATACCCTATGTTCATATAGGTTGTCAAAAGGGAGCATTAGCAACATCTAGGGAACGGCTAGGGATACAAAACTCAATCTTGTAGGGTGCGATAACGAAGGTCCTGAACTGTTGAAAAGGCAAGATGTGTACGCTGCTAGAGCTAGTATTAAAGTGGAACGGAAAGGAAGTTTAAGGGAAGTTGAACTACTTCAAAGCAAAAATAGCGCATGTAAATTTGAAAATTTGAAGCAAAGGGGAGGAGAGAAAATGGTGTTGTTAAGCCTGCATGTGCTCCAGCTATTTATACTAATCTTTGTCCACAAGCTGCATGGTGAAAGTGATCATGTAAATACTCCACTCTAAAACTGAGATAGGTTCAACGTATTTGGGGGACTATCTTCATTACTGAGGATTGGTAATAGGTCATTCGGCTCTATTCCCCGTCTGAGGAATCCATTAGCCTTAAAATTGTTTACTTTTGTTTGGCTAGCCACAGGTGAGGGTGTCTTTTACCTGCTTGCGATTCATCCAAATAAGCCAAATATCAAAGTTAATTGTCGTCGGCAATTTTTTCACACCCATGAACTACCCATTTTGACTTGTTTAAAATAAATCCATACAGTTTACAGGTCTTAGAACCAAAATAGAGAAAAGCCTTTATTTAATGAACTTTATCCAACCAGCTATAAAATGCAAAACTTAGAACTATCTCCAACAATAAAATGCCAAGCAAATATGTCGCCCACAGCAGCACATGCTTTTCAGGCAATAGTTAGTATGCACTGGAGTAGTTAAATTTTTTTATGTCTGTATATGGTGCCATATACCATAGTCAGGTCTCAATTTAATTTTGGGTATATGCACTAAGTCTAATCCTCCAGAGAGCGTTCAACGTCCCTCATAAAGTTTGGTTCCATAGAATATATACTAACAAGAAATAGTCTGACTTGTACTATTTTTCTCTTTTGTAAGTGCTTGAACGACAGATTGGACTTCATACCTACCAAGGCCTGATCAGATCATCTTGTTTTGATTTCTTTCTTATAGACCACCCAGATTCGTTTAAGATCGAAGATCAAACCTGCAGTGTTTTGATCATTTGTTTCTATGTGCAAGTTTCTATTTTGAAATTCCTCTCTTTCCTGTTGTATGAGTCATACACTGATTGCGAATACCAGCTATGTGCCATTCATTTTAGTTTAGTTCATTACCTGTATCTGCCTTGTAAAGTTCTTTAAATAAATTCTTGTTAAACGAGTATAGCAAAAATTGTAACGAGGATATTGTGAAAAGAACAAAATTTATATCAAGGATATTATTAGTGACTCAGTATAAAGTTTTATCAAGGATATATTAATCAGAGAAATGGTGAAAAGTGAGTAAAGTGCCCAATATCGAATTTTTGGAACAGTGAGTGAATTCGATGGAAATAGTGACTCTGCCTATCATGTGGACCAACTCGAGCAATATTTTACTGCAAATGATATCACTAGAGAAGACAAAAGGAGAGCCGTTTGATTAACTTCGTTTAGTTTACAGACACATACATTGATATTAAAATCTTCTGGCACCTGAAAAGCCATCGAAAAAAAGTTTTGATGAAATTGTCAATACAGTGAAACAACATTTGTGCCCGAAAAAAATTGTGACTGTCAAGCACTAGAAGTTTCATCAAAGGTCACAAAGGCAGAGTGAGTCAGTCACTAATTACCCTGTGGAACTGAAAAAATTAGCTGAAACCTGCAATTTTTCCGAGTTTTTGAGCTAAGCATTGTCAGACCCTTTTGCGTGTGGCCTTGTATCCAGTGGCTTGCAGAAAAGACTTTTGACACAAGATGGGTCTTACCTTAAGTAGAGCAATTGAGATCACATCGAGTATGGAGGCGGCAGATTTCGAAGCTATTAATATCAAGGATGGAGTTGCCTCGAAAATTCACAAATTCACCAAAGCAAATGCAATGCCTGAGAACGCTGTATGTTAACGGTGCGGAAAGGGACCTCACAAGCCCAGTGACTTTTATTTCCACAACGCGGAATGCCGCAAATATAAGAAAAATGGGCATATTGCAGTAGCCTGTCGATCCAAGCCTGACAGTGTTACCAGACAAGAAAAACATAAGTGCGAGGTTTGTCATGTACTGGAAACTGACAAATCCGAGGTTAAAAAATGGATTCGGCAAGTGCTCCTGATCTGAAGCAGCCTATGAACGAGGATAACTGGACTATTTTCTCTATTCGTTGTGGGTCACCAAAAGTAACTGTTGCACTCACAGTCAGACAGTCTAATCATGATATTGAGCTAGATATAGGCGTGGCCATGTCATTAACCTCAGAACAGACGTATCGTAATTGTCTAAGTTGTGTGGAACTGACAAAATACAATCAGAAGCTGATTGCACATGGTGGCCATGACATCCCTATTTTCGTGGAAGCTGATGTTAAAGTGACGTACAAATAACAAAGTAAAACTTTGCTGTTATTTCTTGCTGCTGGAAATGGACCTTAGTTATTTGGAAGAAATTGCTGCAGGAAAACAAACTGGAAAGGAATATGATTAAGGCGATGAAAAAAATGCCTGATATCAAACCCTAGATTACGAACGAATTCAGTGAGCTGTTTTCCGAAACTTTTGGAAAAGTGAAGGGGGTAAAGGTGCATTTAAATCTAAAGCCGGGTGCTAAGTCGAAGTATGTTAAAGGTAGAGTTGTGCCGTTGGCTATCCCTGAAAAAGTCGAATTGGAGTTAAGCCGACTTCTGAAAATAGGAATGTCGGAAAAGGTCAATTACAGTGATGGGGCCAGTTCGATTGTATCGGTAAATAAACCTACCAGTGTTAGAACATCTAGTGAATCAAAAGCTACAGTCAACCCGTCTCTAAGCCAAGAGCAATACCCAATGCCTACGGCAGAAGAGATATTCGTGAATTTGCAAGGGGGCAAAATCTTCTAAATTAGATTTAAATGGTGTTTACCTGCAAATTGAGCTAGATGATGATTCAACGGAGCTAGGGACTATAAATACTCCTTTAGGCCTATACCGTTACAAGCGTTTGTCTTTTGACATTTCAGAATGTGGTGCTATTTTTCAAGAGACCCTGGACAAAATTTTGTCTGGTTCACCCACGGCTCACATAGTAGACGTTATATTGATTACCGGAAAAAATGATTCAGTGCATTTAGAGAATGTACATTCTCTTCTCGACAAGTTGCACGATTTTGTTATTCGTTTGAATCCGGATAAATGTGATTTTTTTTGCAGATCAAATACCATATTTTGGTTTCATGTTGCCAGCCAAGGGTATTGAACTTAATCCGTTGAAAGTTGAAGCAGTTATGAATATACCTAGGCCTAGAAACAGGTATGAATTACTTGCATTTTGAGGTATGGTGATTTATTACCGGAAATTTATGCCTGAAATAGCAACTTTATGCTTTCCGTTGAATGAGTTGTTGAAATCAGATGTTGTGTGGCTGTGGTCAGAGAAATGTGAGTTTGTTTTTCAAAAGTTGAAAGAGAGTTTAACAGGGGAAAAGTAGTTGGCACATTTTAACCCGCAGTTGCCGGTAATCTTAACTACCGACGCATCACCGCGTGTTAGAATGAACCAACAGCTTTTTTCTTGTTAAACTCACTTTCAACTTTTGAAAAGAACACTCGCATTTTTCTGACCCCAACCACAAAACATCAGATTTCAACAAGAATAGGCTTTGTTGCTATGTTTGTTTAACAAGCATTTATTGACGGAGCTTTAAAAAGCAGATACAGGTAATCAGCCAAACTAAAATGAATGGCGAATATTTGGTATTTGTAATCAGCGAAAGACTCATATAAACAGGGAGGACATGAATTTCAAAATAGACACTTGCATATTGAAACAAATGATCAAAACACTACATTATCCCCTCATTTATATAATTCCTACCATAAACTATGTTTGTTTTCTTTCTCTTTCTGTTCTTCGCGGTTCCACTTGACTCCGCACAAACTCATCTCTTTCGGCCGACAGACATTTAACCAAAGTTTGCCAATCAGTATTAACTGGCAGATGTTCAATATTACAATCCAGAATTTGGTCGATATGGCACTTCCGTATATAGCCATTAATTTTTACAAGATAAATAATAGACGTGACACACTTAAAAATAACACCTTGAACCTAAACTGGACGATCAGGGCTTGTATATTCCCGAACCTGAACTGTGTCTCCTATATTATATATCCGCAGCCCTACAGTAGGTTTGCTTTTTTCCTTATGCTCTGTAACTGATGTAGGCTTCAGTAGATCCAGCTTATTTCTCAGCTCTCTTCTGAGAAATAGCCGTGCTGGGTGTATACCTGTAACAGAATGTGGATTACCACGATAATAGAAAAGAAAATGTGTATGGAGTACATTAAACGGTTCTTTTGAACTACTAAATTTTTTTATTTGCTCTTTACACGTGCGCACTGCTCGTTCTGGCACGCCGTGTGAATTTTGATGGTATGGCGGTGAGTGTATAAGCTGTATCACGTTCTTACGCATGAATTCTATAAACTCAGCGCTTGTAAAACTTGTCTTGTTAGCTGATACCAGTTCAACCAGTATCGCGTCTATACTTGTGGTGCTAGACATGGAATTCATAAGTACTACCTCGATCCATTTTGAAAATGTGACAATCATAAAAATTTTCCCATAAAACGGACAAGGAAAATCAACTTGTACTCGCTTCCACACTCGAGTTGCTTTTGGCCAAGGTGAGTTTAATATAGCACGGCTACTCTGTTGTAGCTGACATAAACTACAACTTCTGACTTTTTTCTCGATGTCATCATCGATATTCTGCCACCAAACACGCATACGAGCCAAAGCCTTCGTCCAAACCATTCCAGGATGACCTTGGTGCAATTTTTTGATTACATAAAAATACAACTTGATTCCGTTGTCAGTTCTAATCTACTACGAAAAAATGTTGACGGCAAACTGTTTCTAACGTAATCATTAACTTCTTTAATAAAACGTCCTTTTTGGTGTATAGGCGTATCTGTTCAACTGTAATAGGTAAATACTCAGATGTAGCATGTAAGACAGAAGTTTCGGTCGTTTCAGCGGGCTGATATTTTACCAACCCAGATAACGCATCTGCATTCATGTTTGCAGTAGATGGTTTGAACTTTATTTCATATGTATACGCAGATAACTTGATTGCCCATCGTTGTATCTTGGACGTTGACAGAACAAGTAGTCCTGCTTTCCTTGGAAAATCAGCGTCAACGGCTTATTATCCGTGTACAAAATAAATTTCCGTCTAATCAAACAATAATGAATTTTTTCTAAACCGACGATATTCCAAGAGCCTCACACTCAATTTGTGATTAATTCGTTTCAGCTCTACTTATATATCGAGACGGGTAAGCAATTGGTGTTTCGCCCCCATCGGGATATGCGTGCGATATTACAGCGGAAATACCACGCAGTGATGTACCGGAAGCTACGATTACCGGCAACAGCGGGTTAATTGAACAATTGAACAAGTTGCCATTTTTGCGCATGAAAATATTTGTACTCCTTCTTCTATAAAAAGGAGGGATAAATCTTTTTTGACAAAAGCACACGTTATTAAGTGCAGAAAAAGTTTTCTTCCTTAGAGGCTCGAGAAAGCTGAAGAGAAATACCAGAAGGCAATAGTTAGCTGTATCGCCAGTGGTTTCCCATCAAAGTCGATACAATTCAAGAAAGTCAAGAGTGAAGAAAGTGTAAATTTCGTTCATCATCCACTTGAAAAAGAATATCCGAGCCAAACAAAAGAAAATCAGGTGAGGGCTATTCTCAAATGACGGACATGATTTCATAAATGTTTATAAGAAGAGAGTTCAGACAATTCGACACTCTGTAAAGAGAATGTTGGTAACAAGCTTCAAAATACCTCTACTAAGAGCTGATGAACAATTGTTAAAAAAGCCTTACCGTCATGTAAGAAAATTTCTATTCCGTCCCAAAACTAAACGACACGACTACAGTTCAAAACCCTTTGGCAAAGACCAAAGCTCCTGTCAAGGAACTCGAAGAATTCCCAATTCTGGACAACGATGGAAAAGAAGTTCACGATTTGCCTGATTGAACCGATGCTATCGTTGATAATGTCAATTGTCCTAACAATATAATCTCGTATCCCCTTTGTAATTTAGTTTTCTTCGAATTAAAGCAGAAGCATATAATCCCAGTCTCCTTTGAACAAGTGCTTAAGATGATGAATCAAATTAAGTCGAAATATGTTGATCATGATGGCATTACTGTCTCCCACCTTTCAAACAGTTCGTGGTAACGAACCGTAGTAAGGAGCGACCCGGCTCAATAGTAACCAAAACTCTAAAAAATTGAACTTTGATATCAATAGCTACATCAAAAGAATCGCATTTTAATGCTGATTTTAAATATATATGTTTCATCAAGTTTAGTTTTACCCATCAAAAGTTACGAGCCTGAGAAAATTTGCCTTATTTAGGAAAATAGGGGGAAACACCCCCTAAAAGTGGTAGGATCTTAACGAAAATGACACCATGAGATTCAGCGTATCAGAGAACCCTCCTGTAGAAGTTTCAAGCTTCTACCTACAAAAATGTGGAATTTTGTAATTTTTGCCAGAAGACAAATCACGGGTGCGTGTTTATTTGTTTGTTTTTTTTTTTTTTTCCCCAGGGGTCATCGTATCGACCAAGTGGTCCTAGAATGTTGCAAGAGGGCTCATTCTAACGGAAATGAAAAGTTCTAGTGTCCTTTTTAAGTGACCAAAAAAATTGGAGGGCATCTAGGCCCCCTCCCATGCTCATTTTTTTCCCAAAGTCAACGGATCAAAATTTTGAGATAGCCATTTTGTTCAGCATAGTCGAAAACCATAATAACTATGTCTTTGGGGATGACTTACTCCCCCACAGTCCCTGGGGGAGGGGCTGCAAGTTACAAACTTTGACCAGTGTTTACATACAGTAATGGTTATTGGGAAGTGTAGAGACGTTTTTAGGGGGATTTATTTTGTTTGAGGTATGGGGCTGGGGGGGGGGCTATGTTGGAGGATCTTTCCTTCGAGGAATCTGTCATGGGGGAAGAAAAATTTAATGACAAGGGCGCAGGATTCTCTAGCATTACTATAAGAAAACAATGAAAAACAAACATGAAAACATTTTTTCAAATGAAAGGAAGAAGAAACATTGAAACTTAAAAGGAACAGAGATTATTACGCATATGAGGGGTTCTAAAAATACTTTAGCATAAAGAGCAAGGTATTTAGGAGGAGATAAATACCTTGCTCTTTATGCTAAAGTATTTTTAGTAATTTCAACTATTTATTCTACGGCCTTTCTGATTCATGGGTCATTCTTAAAGAATTGGGACAAAACTTAAGATTTAGAGTAAAGAGCGAGGTATTAACGAGGGTACAAACCCCCTCGTATACATAATAAAAATATAAGGTTATGAAAGTTTTTTACGTAAGTTAATTCTTAAGTTACGTATATTTTTTACTAATAAAAACGTTCATTAAAAATTAAAAGTTCTAGTTGCCTTTTTAAGTAACCGAAAAATTGGAGGGCAACTAGGCCTCCTTCTCCACCCCTTATTTCTCAAAATCGTCTGATCAAAACTAAGAGAAAGCCATTTAGCCAAAAAAAGAATTAATATACAAATTTCATTTTAATACTTTATGTGCGGAGAGCCAAAACCAAACATGCATTAATTCAAAAACGTTCAGAAATTATATAAAAAAAAACTAATTTTTTTAGCTGAAAGTAAGGAGCGACATTAAAACTTAAAACGAACAGAAATTACTCCGTATATGAAATGAGTTGTCCCCTCCACAATCTCTCGCTCTTTACGCTAAAGTTTGACTCTTTGCCACAATTCTGCATTTTAAAACAATTAAAAGCTTTAGCGTAAAGAGCGAGGGATTGTGGAGGGGACAACTCATTTCATATACGGAGTAATTTCTGTTCGTTTTAAGTTTTAATGTCGCTCCTTACTTTCAGCTAAAAAAATTAGTTTTTTTTTTATTTAATAAACTAAGTCATGAAACTTAGTGTTTTACCTGCAACTGCCTCTCCAAATGGGCTTAGAATCTTCTCTGATACCTGACTCCTTTCAAAGTAGCGCAGTAGCCTTGGTGCTAAGGCCTGGAAAGGATCCTTTAAGTTGTGGTTCCTAGGGACCCATAACTATGGACTGTAATGTTAGCAAAGTTTTTCTGTATGTTTTGTTACTTTTTGTAACAAAAATTATGGATAACGGTCAAAATCAGTTTGGATTCAGGCAGCGTTATGGTTGACCGCATATTCGACGTGTTTTAACTTCTGTCCTTACAAAGGCTCAAGCCAGTAGCTGGCTCAAACCAGTAGCTGGCTCAAGCCAGTAATTCCTATGGATCCATAACCCTGGCCTGTAATGTTAGCAAGGATTTTAGTAGGTTTTGCTACGTTTTGTTAAAAAAAATAATGGAAAAAAGTCAAAATCAGTTGTTATACGGGCGGCTTGTTGGTTACCCGCACAACCTCTGTGTTCTAACTTCTGTCCTTTCAAAGGCCCAAGCCAGTGGCTCTGAGGTTCATTTTTGTGGCCTTGACCTGTCTAAAGCTTTTGACAGCGTTTTTCATGGTCAAGGTATGTTTTTCCTTGTCAGTTTTTCATACAACGTTTCTGTGGTTCAGGTTTTTCAGTTTTGGTACAGTAATTTCCATGTTCGGCTAAAGTTTCACTCTAATTTTTATAAAAATATTTCAGTCCTTTCGGGAATGTGTCAAGATGGTGTTCTTCCACAGTATCTTTTCAATATTTGCATCAACAGTGATCAGTTCAAAATTTTTAGTTCTCTTTTTATCAGTTCTCTTTTTTAGTGATTTGGTGGACATCTCTTATGTAGCATATACGGATGATATATTTCGTTTAAGCCGTTCTAGATCCAGCCTCTTGAATTTCTTGTCATCTATTTCAAAACATTTACAAAGTGTTAGTCTGTCATTGAATCTTGATAAGTGTGAGTTTCAAGTCTTTAATGCAAAGTCTATGCCAATTTGTCTTCCGTGTTCTAGTTTTTCCGTTCGTTGTGTCTTTTAATTGCCGTGGTTAGGCCTTCATATTTATTCGAATCTCTTGACCTTAAGACTAATATTGTACGGGATGTTAACGAAAAACTTAAAGTGTTTTATGGTAAAATAGTAGCTAATCGTGGTCATTATTCTCGAAAAAGCGTTCACATTGCTATATAGTAGCTTTTGTGTCCATTCAATATTTTTCCTGTCTGGTATTTCAGCTATTCTGAAAAAAAAGGATCCGACTGAATTGCGTATATCATATTTCCGCTATTGTAAGTTTCTGCTTTATTTACCTCGGTCCTATAGGTAGAAGAAAATAATAGGTACTAAGTACAAGGTACAAGGAAATAATTGAGTATTTTGGGGATTCTGACATTATTATTTCTTTGCAGAAGATAGGCTCAAAATTGGGAAAGGACTATATTTTTTCTTTTGGACCCTTTCACTCTTTAGTTTGTTTATATATTCGTTAGTTTTCACCTGTTTTCGTTTTAAAGTTGTGTTATCTTTTCGAGGTTCTTTCGTTAGTTGAGTTATGATTGTGTTGTGTATGTTTTATGTCTCTTATAAATGTGTTATGTTTCTTTCATTATCTTTTATTTACTCCAATTGTCTTGTATTTTAGTGGGTTAAAAACACATCATGATTATTATTTAATATACCGCATATTGTCTTGAAGTCCTGCAGAATTAAATTGGCTGGAGGGTGTCATGGTGGAATGGTTTCATCACCATTGCGGCTGGTTTTTCCTCTTCAACGTTTCCTTATATATAAGGAAATCTACCTTTGTCATTCTAATGCGTAAGAAAGGTGGTGACTTAATTTGTTCGGGCTCAAATAGGCCTTTTGACCTCTTCTTCTTCATAGGAAAGGCTTACGACATCATTGCTAATCGTTTATTTTATCATTAAATTGAGTCAAATGACCTTTCAGGCAACGACCAATATAATTTAAGATTGATATGTTAAAGCTTGACTGCTTAATAGTCTAACACCATTCTCATTCGAATAGTGTTACAACTTTTGACAAAACTTGACATCATAGCATACTGATAACGCTTTACACGGATGGAGTAAGAGAACAACTGATAAAGGTGACTGAGAGTTTACTTTCTGACGGCTCACTCTGGGCTCTTTGTAATCGATACACTTCTCTCGACAATCTATTAAAGGCAAATGTACCATAGGACAGTAATTTGGTACATAAGCTTTTTAATTTCTACTTAAAAAGGCAAGTTATTTTTGTGAACCCTCTGCATCACTTATGTAATACCGATAACACCAGGACAAGAATAGTCATCTCAAAACATTAAGATCCAATCCAAGCCCCTGTTCTCCAGCAGATGAATCTTTTAGTAGCTAAATAGTGTTCAAATTCCTGAATAGTCAGTTTCAACTTATCCAAGAACAAAAGAACTAATGACATCCTGATCTAAAATGCCAAGCATAGAGCCTAACTTTATCTTCATGAATGAAACTGCAGGAAAAAATTTAACGATCAGATTCTACCTCTCCACAATTTGATCTTGTTTTACCCGTCTTGGTCAGTGAGAAAAGCATGTGCTAAAAAGTTTGGAATATTCTTATCTCCCAAAATCCTGCACCACTGAGCTCAATCATTTTCACTTTGATAGTCTTGCAGCAGACAACTATAAAGTATTGATCCCCATTGAATGCTGGCTCTTCGTTGCAAAAGCACCATCGAGCGTCAAAAAGATCCAGAATAGGGCTAAGGGTATAGGCTCAGTCATTCTCCTTTACTCTCCCCAGTCTCTTAGAGGAATTTTTGATGTATCGCCTATTGCTGTTTTTTAAGAAACGTAGACTCCCATGTATATGTCCAATTATCTTGGGAATGGAACCTAAGAACGTAGTACATGACTAACAGCTTTATATCATTGTGGACTTTTTTTGAATATTGTACAATAAGATTCAACTGTAATCTAAATCCTTACTATAAGACTAGTGGCAAATAAGATATTCCATAAGAACCTGGCCAAAGAAACCTAGGAATAAAAAAGCTCTTATGATAAGTTTCTCAGGAATAGAAGAGCTTTTTAAGTTGACACTTTTCAAGCATGCTAAGAGAAGTTTTAAAATAACAAAGCGAGTCTTTATGCATACTACCGTTACTACTACTACTACTACCTTCAGCTTAGTTTAAGCTATCTGCTACTTTTAGCAAGTTTCAGCTAAATACTCTTAGCCTCAGTAGAACTAGTAGTCAAAGCCCTAGTATTGGTGGTAAAAGCAGTTTTAGTAGCACTAGTAGTGACAATTGTAAGCTTATTAGAAGTAGCAGTAGTAGTAGCCGTAGTAATAAGCAAATGTTTTCTTTTAATCAATTGTGTATCCCACTCAATACGTCCTTAAAGTTTCATCTTAATACCAAGATTAAGAAAAATGATTGTATTTTAACAGTTGAATTTTTAATCTAGTTAGGCTTATTCTTGTAGTAGTTGCAGATTTTACATGCTGCCTTTTGTTAGTTCAACATCGCCCTTAATTTTCCAAAAAAAATAATCAGTCCATTGGTTTTGTTCTTACACATTTCATTGCGTTATTTGCATATTCTGTTCCAATTTATAAATCTTCTGTAGTAACACTTTGATTTTGTTTATATTCAATTTTAATTTCACTTAAAAAGTTCTCCAGTTATTAGCTGATGATTTTATTAAACAAACTTCCAACTCGAAAATAATTCATATAATGTGCTATCAATGTTTGAAAATATAACGCAATAAACATTGTATTGATTAGTAAGTATTTGATCTAGTAATATTTAAATTTTTATATAATCAGATAATCCATTTCAATAAATATTCGTTTCGTGCTTTGAAACATAAAAGCAAAATAAACTATATACCGTTTGAAAAATCTTAACTTAAAATTGTTCTACTATCAGCATTTTTGTATTTTTATTCTAACTGCAAAAATTATTGATAAGCGTTAAAATAATCTTAGTTAGTCTCAATGAAATTACATTTGAAATCTTCTTGTGGATATTTATATCCATTTAGTCTCACTTCAATTCTATTAGTATTCATATGGTTAAATACCATATTTTTTGTGTATAACTTTTGTTGTTTTATAACTAAAAAAATTTTTTGTTGCATTATAGCTTTATATGACTAACTTCCATGTTTACTCTTTATTGGTTTTATTGTCACTTTTATGGGTAATACAAGCTTTTCATCTAAATTCAAATGAGCTTCCCTTTCCTAGTCTAGTTTTTTATTTTTCTGCATATTTTGTTCATCCGGCTTCTAATTGAGTCGATATGGGTAGACTGGGATTTAATACTGATAATATCCACTATAAATGGATTACATCTACTTTATAATTTTTAGCTTCAGATTTTTAAATTATATTTGTTTTTTTTAATATAAATTGAAGTTTAATGCCTCTAAAAACACAATTAAAATCGTGACAAATCCAAATACTCGTGATAACAGTAAATACTTTAAAAACACACTTAAAATCGTGATAAAATCAAAATAATCGTGATAGTATAAATTCTATCCATGTGACCTTCTTTGGTTTTATTCATTCTTTTAAATAAACCACAATTAAAAGTGTTATTTCGTTTTGTTTTAATGGTTCCACCACCTGCTGCCAAAGATGCTAAAGTGCTTTCAAGTTCGTTTTTTTCTTAAAAGGAATCAACAGATTTGGTTTTATCTTCTTACGAAATATTAGTAGCTGGACTTTACTATAGTCATCTAAAAACTCTAATAAATTTTTTACAGTAGTTTGTGTACCTCACTAATCAACACTTTCAATTCATTTTCCTCTTATAATATATTCAGGATTTCTGAACAAATTAAATCCATTATTTGTGAAAGTCGCTTCATCAGTATTTCATTTACTTGTTCCATACAATTGTGTTATTTTCACTTTTGCGTAAAGGTAACTATCACTTGAGAGGATACAAAATTCCACACGTTTTAAAATGAAATTATAATTTAATTGTTGAAATACATTAAAATTTTTCTGTATGTACTTATTTCTTTGTAAAATCATTGCCAATAAACTTTTCAAATATTTCCCTATAAGGAGTAATTACTTGATCCACTGCCTTCAAGATAGGGAAAAAAAATATTAAATAGACTTCATAAGATTTTCAAACAGTGGGATGGATCTATGATTGTCACTGAGGGTGCCAAAAAAAATCACTAGGGTTGTATTTTAAGTTCCTCGTATAAAGTCATTGCATCCAATAAACCTTTCCTCTATTCATCAAGATCTTTATTGAAATATATATTATAATTTGAAACTAAATCTTCTAGAGATTTCACCTCATTTTCTTATAATATTGATTATAAAAAATCGAATATTTTCCATGTTGGATCACTTTATTTTGAATTATTTCTAGTCGAGGTTTAATTATAGTGTTAAAAATAGAACGAGCTTCATCTCTTATATTTCTTATGGACGTTTTGAATAATTGAGAATTGGCGATATTTAATAAAAAACTACCAACGTTGCTACCATATTGCCTTTTATACAATAATTGTTTCTTATTGATCAAAACTTGTTAAGGATGAGAATTATAAATTAATTTCATTAAACTTTTGTCAAATACAAATCCTATTCAATATTCTCTCCATTCAGAAAAATTAATCCAACTAAGTGATCAGCTATTGTCATTTTTAGTGCGTTGATATATTTATTTCTATTGATTTGAAGATATTGCCTTTCGGTAGGAATCTCACAGAGTAGCGTTCCAGGTTTTATTTTTAAGCAAAACTCCAGATCACAGCAGAGGTTGTATTCTCATTCACAATTGAACTGTACACTATTGAGCAGTGAATATTTCCTTCATCAATATTTTTTCCAACATTAGGAACTTCGGTAACTTCATTATATTTACCACTTAGTTCAGCCTCATTTTCAAATCTTAAAATAAAACATAAATCATTATTAAAAAAAAATTTCCATTTCTCTTTCAAAATATTAGGAAATCTCCTTTGTGCTAGATTGGATGATGTACTGATTTGGCATCCATTTAGGAATGAATTGAAATAACGAGCTAAGAAATAATTTACCTCTTCATCATAAAACCCATCAAGTTTAACGGTGCTCACCCATTCATCTTTATTTTTCCCCTGTATTCAAACGTATTCTTTTGAAATCGGTCACCAATCATAAATGTTGACTACCAAAGTGTACATTGAGATAAAGCTATTTTATAGTTGAAGTTTCGATCTAACGTGCTTGAATTACTTGTAAGAGACTATACGATTTCACTCTTATTACTACGAATAATAATTCCAACCGTTTATTACAAAAAAGATTATTCTTCCTATAATTCGAATGTTGCGATAGATGTTGTAAAAAGTATTATATTCATTCATCTTAATAATTTTTTTTTTTTTGAGTAATGAATCGAGCATGTCAATAGCTTCATTAATCACTTTGTCCAGCTGTTCTAAAACCTCACGAACTATATACTTTATCAGTCAAATCATTGACATTGATATATATCCCAGTTCCTTGCTGAGGTTTAATTACATCAAAGTTACCTTTAATAGCTTTATACCTTCTTCTATGGATTTCTACGAACTGAGACTTTTTTCTAATTCAATGTTTTCACACCTTTGATCTTTCATCCAGATCTTTTATTTAGTGTTCCTGATTCATCCATTGTCCGTTTTAAATATTAATTTTTGTTTAAATAGAAATTAGGCATTACAAAAGAGAATCCCTTAGGATTATAGTCTTTAATATTTTCTCTTAAATGTTCCTCATCTATCCCAAAATCAATATTAGCAAAAAAATATGGTTTATTTGGGGGTAAAACAGCTTGACTTCAGTGAGCTTGGTTGCTCTCTTGAAAATTTGCTGCATTGCTTAAAGATTGAACCAGTAGTTGAAATCATCTTCTTAAATTATTATTATTTTCATGTAATTGATAAGTATTTTTATATTCTACTTCAACAATTGGAGCGACTAACTTATATGCATAGTCAAAAAATTATGAAATTCAGCTTGCTATAAGGAACATTCTTGAACTATATTTCTTTGTATTTCTCTTCTTTTCATTATACTCGCTAATAATTTATTCAACTCTAAAGGATCCATTTTTACAATGTTGGTTTTTATTTAGAAACTGTCGAGAGTTTTTTTTTCGTACAAACCACAACTAATGAGTTCACCATTTTTATCTGACAGCTCATAAGTTATAAGGGATATAAATTTCATTGGAGATATTTAAAACGCTTCAGATGTGCGATTTGGTAAGTAACCTTTATCAAAATCATACTCACTATTATTAATTCTAAAAAATCACCAGGATTGAATTTGCATTGGAATACTTTTCAACTTAATTATCAGCACTTCGATAGCTCTTCCTTTTATCTAGGGTTTTTGCTGATTGCTTCCTTTTCTTTTCCACCAAAAAAGGTAAAAAAAACCTTCAATCATTGGAACTTCGTTTTTTTAAACTGCAAGAGTTAAAGACTTGGTTTTAATAGCCTTTTTACATTGCATACACTAAATATCCATTTATTTCATATTTAAAATATCATACAAATTTAACTATTAAATATATAAATAAAAAACAGGATTTTGATGTTTTCAAGAAAGTCTCAAGAATAGTGAATTGTAGGCAAGGAAATTCCTCAGGCTTGACTGTTTTCTAAGATTTGGAATTTCGTTTAATAAAATCAGTTCTTAGTAAATGGCTGACATTGGAGAAGTAATTTAAAGTTCTTTACAACAATTACCACATTATACAATTAATTAATTGCAGTCTTTCACCAAACAGCATAACTTAAACATAATTGGCAAAAACTTCAAATATTCAATGCCTACAACGATAATCTTCATGATAAAATATCAATGTGTGATCACTATATTCAAAGGTCACGAAATTTAAAAAGAGAAAAACACAGAAAGCATTATCACTAAAATATTTAATCCGAATTAAAAATAAAATTAGGAAATGAAATCAAAGAAAAGAATAAAATTATTTTAGATTTAAAACTTCAATTTAATAGTGTACGAAATTGAGGTATCACTAATTATTAATTTTTTTTTTAATCAAAACACAACTGCTGGAAATTATAATGAAGTTAAGAATAAAGTAAAAAGTTATTTTAACAATGAAATAGAAATTGATAAAAAGGACGTTTATAAAAATGAACCTTTCATTATAAATATAACTGATGGAGAGAGCATTGAAAAAACAGAATATTGACATTTCGAATTTACTTTTAAATGAGAACAAAAGAGAAGCTTCGAAAGCTTATGAAAAACTCAGTATACTTTAACAGTAAATAAACATGGATTAATTTTAGAAAAACAAAATAAAAAGTTTTAGACCCCAATGACACTAAAAGAAAGGTTTTGCGAAATAAAGTAAAAAAAAAGTTTCCTTAAGGATCAATTCTTTTATAGCTATAAGCTAGTTAATGTATCAATAGGCTAATTACGGTATTATAGTTCAGCTGTTTAGGTATTTAAGTTAAGTTTCAAAGTTAAGCTATAAGCCGTAAGCTTCCAAGCAAATATCTTTAAAGCTATAAACTTTAAGCTTCAAAGCTGGAAGCTATAAGTCTGAAGGCTATAAACTTCAAAGCTGTAAGCTTAATAGTTGAATTTTATTTAACAAACATTTTTACCAATTGAACGAATAAAAAAGCACCTAAGAAAGTATAAGAATGTGGAAAAAATAAATATCATTTTAAAAATAAACATATGCTTTGACCTCAACAGTCATTTTGACTATTTATTTGTGAAAACTCTGGATGTGGTAAAACCAATTTATTTTTGAACTTGATTTATGATTATTTATACTTAAAAAAAAAAATCATCTCTATGCTACTGATCTTGAAGCAGATAAAAATAAAGATTTATTGCATAATATGAATATCTTTGAAGAAAATCTGGCATAGATATTTCGGTTACGATTAATGACAAAAGCGATATCATTGGTTTAGATGGTCTAGATCTTAAGTGTCAAAATTGTGTTATCTTTGAAGATTTTGTAACAGAAAAAGATCAGAAAAATTGGAGTTTTAAATATTCTTTCGACCTATTTTGGTATACCTGCAACTATAAAATTAAATTGTAACTCTTTTGCATTTCTTGAGTGTTCTAATCCAGAGAAAATAAATAAAATCATCAAAAACCGTGCATCTGACTTAATAAAAGAACAATTTATCAAATGCTTTAATGAAGTAAAAAAGAACCATTGAGTTTTACTAATTGATTTGGAAAAAATGAAGAATCTCTCAAGCATAGAAATTGCTTGAATATTCACTTAACAAGAAGATTTCAATTTACAAGAAGATTTACCACTAGCTTTTTTAGATTTTTAATATAAATTACGTACAACTATACATAATAGAATAAATAATATTTATCTATTAAAAACAGTTCTTTAATTCAATGAATAATGCTTCGTTGGAAAAATCATGGAAAAGGCTAGAAAAAATACTAGTATTAGGATAATCACCAGTGATGAACAAACACAAAAAATGATTAGATGATATAACTTAGTATTGGAATTTTGTTAACAAGAATTTCTTGATAGTCGGAAGGGCCTAGTCAAAAATAAATCTTAAAAAAACATATTGATACTGGAGTCGATTCATTAGAGTTATTCAAGTTACAGATGTATCAATTTCATTATAAATAAATAAAACCAAAATAAAGTGAAAACATTGGGTTATGCTATATAGATACGGATAGTTTTATTTTTAATAGTTGAATTGAGAATTTATAAGAAGATATTAAACCTGACCTCCGAGAAAAATTACCATAAAAATCAAATGATATTAAATAATATTACTAAATTATATTATGAAAAAACTATATATTATTTTGGAATATGAAAAAGATAACCCTTATAACTCCCCTAAAGTTAATAAAAAAAATGATAGGTATGATGAAGGATGAACTATGTGGAACCAAAATGTATAAGCTTATAGGTTTAATACAAAAAGTATATGCATATTTAAAAGAGGTTGACAATGAAACAAAAGCAAAAGATTGAAAGGTTTAAAAACAAATATCGTTAAAGATATAGTAACATTACAAAGTTATCAAGATATATTATTTGGGAAAGTGAAAAGCTTATCAGAGACTAACTATACTTTAAAAGCAATCAAACATAGAATGTTCTTAGAAAAACAAAATAAAAAGCTCTAGACCCTAATGACACTAAATTAAACATTTTGAAATATAAAGTAAACACAGTACCTTGTTGATTTAACCCCTTGAAGCTATAAGCTATTTAAAGTTTTATTAAACTAATTAAGGCATTAAAGTTCAACTAGTTAGGTATTAAAGTCTAGCTTCATAATTAAAGTTAAGCTATAAGCTTCGAAGCTATAAGCTTCATGTTTGAATTTTACTAAAAAAAAATGTTACCAGGTAGATGGACTGAAAGCCACTTATTAAAGTATCTGAATGTGGAAAAAATAAAGATTGTTTTAAAATAAAACATATGCAAGCACCTAAATGGCCATTTTGACTATTGTGGAAACTCTGGATATCGTAAACCTAGTCTACTCTTAAACATGATTTAAGATTACTTATGCTTTCAAAAAGTTTAATGAGGGCTAAATATCCCAAAGAAAATCAATAAAAAGATTTACTGCTGAACCTGCATGTCTTTAAAGAAAAAACTAACACGGACCTTTTGGTGGGAAGTACTGATTAAAGCAATATCGTTGATGCAAATAACCTAGATCCCAAGTGTCAAAATTTATTTATCCTTCTTGATTTTCTTACAAAAAAAAAATATAAGAAAATGGAAGATTTATTCATGAGAGATAGAAAACAGAATACATCAATAATCCATATTCTTACGAGCTATTTTAATAGGCTACATCTAAAGTTATACGTATATACTTAAAGTATTTTTCATTTTTGATGTTTTGTAATAAAAAAAAGTATAGAATCAGACAAACATATGCATCAGACTTGAAAAAAGAAAAAAATATCAACTCCCTTAATGAAGCAGCAAAGAATCACTGATTTTTACTAATTAATTTGAAAAAAAAAATCTATTCCTCAAGTGCATAAAGAACTTGGATATTCGGTTAATAAGAATTGTGTAAACTAAATGAATAAGTCTAGATACCTAAAAAGTAAATATCGGAAGTATACAATTATTGAAAGCACATTCCTTGATAATGATGGTAATTTTGGTTCACAAATGACAAGATAACCTGATTTTGGCAAGACAAAATGAGAGAATGACGCTATGAATTTACAAAATGGTAAAATTATTTTTAAGGATTTCAAGTGTGAAGTTTTGACCAAATGTTCTTAGAAAACAGTATTCAAGTGACATTGTCAATATTTTAACTGAAATTTATCAATCAAAGACAATATGTTGTTTAGTATCGATGGTGAAAGATTTTTCCTATAAAATAGTAAATAACAAAATATAACCAAAGAAGTTGTAAATGTGAAAATTAGAAAACTTGAAAATTTTACTAGCACACAAAATGGTGCAGATGCAGTTTGTTAAAATATTGCTTTGTGAAACGAATTCAAATAAGACATTATTAAAGATCAAATTCGAAACAGTCTGAGATTAAGCGAAGATATTAGCAAGTATACTAAACTTTTTCAATCACGATTGGGAAAGTGTATAAAAACGAGACCAGATTATATTTCCATGGCCCTATTTTAATTTTGTATGCAGGGATGGATCAGAAAGAGCACTAGAACTTATTATTTCTGTTATAATGAGCCCTCTTGCGACATTCTAGGACCTCTTGGTCGATACGATAACCTCTGGGAAAAAAAAACAAACAAATAAACACGCACCCGTGATTTGTCTTCTGGCAAAAAATACAACATTCCACATTTTTGTAGATAGGAGATTGAAACTTCTACACTAGGGTTCTCTGATACGTTGAATCTGATGGTGTCATTTTAGTTAAGATTCTACGAGATTCTCTCTCTTACACTAGGGTTCTCTGATACGTTGAATCTGATGGTGTCATTTTCGTTAAGATTCTTTTATGGGGTGTTTCCCCCTATTTTCTTAAATAAGGCAAATATTCTCAGGCTCGTAACTTTTTATGGGTATAACTAAACTTGATGAAACTTTTATATTTAAAATCAACATTGAAATGCAATTCTTTTGATGTAGCCATTGATATCAAAATTAAATTTCTTGAGTTTTGGTTACTATTGAGCCGGGTCGCTCCTTACTACAGTTCGTTACCACAAACTGTTTGATTTGCAATATTTGAAGTTAAAATGATTTAAAATGAACTGAAAATGATCGAAATTAAATTTGTGAGATAGATGGTAAAGAAACCCCAACTTCGATACTACTGTAGTAGAAGTAGTAATAAAAGAATAAGGAGTGGTATTAGCCGTAGCAGTACTACTAGTAGCTATAGTAATATTGTTAGTAGGATTACTAGCAGCTTGCATATATTTTCTTTATGTCAATTCAATATCCCTCGAATAATTACCTACAGGCTCCTACTTAACAACGTTAACCGTTCCTAAGCTACACCATTTTAAGAGCCTGCAAGCGCATAGGATATCTTAATTTAGTTCAACGTTCTTCAAAATAATTACCTTATCACCCCTTGTGCTTTTGGATACGATGGTTCAAATATACGCCCCTTTCCCAATAAAGAATATTGTAAGCAAATTATGGGCCAATTGAAAACTTCCAGTCCTTTTCTCATGAGACCATTTGATTTTATCGTCCCCAGAGGCATTGTTATTAGACCTCACATCTCTGGTGACTAAAGAAATTTGCTATTTAAAATATTCTATCAAAGTTTATAAGGAAACTCATTCCAATAAAAGCGATATTTGTGATTTTTTTATTAATAGAACGTAGTCTGCTTCTCTTTTTAATGAAATAAAGTATGGCTACTTCTATGATTTCAGTTTACTCTAGGATTTATTTCCTTTTGATATTAATTTATGGTGCCTCTCAACTTGTAATTTTATTTCAATCTGTGTTTGACTTATTAAAGCTCTTTACTATTCTTTTAAATTTCTTTAGGTTTAAATTAGACTTTTAAATTAGGAGGATCTAAGGTCTAAGGTAAGGTCGACTAAGAAATTATTACCCCTATTTTCACAAAAGGCTGGTGATTTGACTACAAATGTAGGAACCAATCATTCTGGGTTGTCTTTCTATATATATATACAAAATTAAAGGCTAGGAGTATTTTTTTAATAAGGAAACCAAGAAATGGAGCGTTCCCGAATGTTCCAGTTTTATTGTCAATTGAAGTTTCGAATCAAAAAAGTTCAAATGTGCCAAAAAGTCCTTTGGAGAGTCCTGGCCATGTTCCAAAACAACAAGAGTATCATCAACAAAGCAAAACCAGAGAAAAGGTTTTAAGGGAAAACTATTCAAATTAGATCGTAGCATCAAATAATGTAAACATTTCCCAAAAAGGAACACAAAACTGTGCACATGGAGAGGTCCTTCATCTGAAGAAAACTATTTTCTAGGAACATAAAATACAAAGAGAACTTGTTGTAAAGACGAACAAGCATCATGATTAAGTCACTTTCCCAGGTTTTATAATCTGATTAAGCAAAACTTACCTCTAATTTTTTTTGTAAGGCCTGTTCACACTTATGACATAGCATGAAGTTTACATGGAAACTGCCTCAAAACTAGATAAGATAGTTTTTTTCTGTTATACTTTAATTTTTTTTTAGCTTGTCAACAAGATTTATGGAATTTCTTTTATAGATTTTTTTTGGGGTTAGAAGAGGCTTGGAAATTGTGGCAAAGAGCTTTCCTACACTTGTGTCTGAAGAACTATAACAAGCTACAATAGGAGGTAACGGAATATCTTCATTTGGATTATAGGTAGACCATAAGATTTTGGGGCTCAATAACTTTTGAGGTAGAATTTTCATATATTTTGAGGGTTGATTACTTTATTGTCTTTAAAAATTTCTAATTCTTTTCACCTCTGCGGTTTATATGTATCTCTAGGATCAAATTTTTTTTATTTATAGGTATTTTTATCCATTAAAATGGAATTTATTTTATTTTGATAGTCTGCAGAATCCATATTCACAATTGTGTTTCCTTGTCCGCTTATGTAATTACTGTATCTCTTTTCAAATTTTGGAGGATTTTAGTTTCTTCCTTTGGTTGAGATGAAAGCAGCATTGACGGCTTATAATTAAGACTACTGTTTACAATTTCTCCTCTGAGTAGGTCTAGATTTTTAATCTCACCAAAAGAACTAAAAATACCGAACTCCACACCCATAATAATTTCTGATATATTTACGTGTGTCCGAGCCATTGCAAATTTAGGTCCTTTTGATAGAGTACTTAGCTTCTTGGGTGTGAAAACCTTGGAGGATAGATATTCCAAAGGAAGGCAAGGAAAAAATCTAGGAAGTAAAAATCAGTGTTTATTGAAAATGTTGAAATTCGAATTTTGAAGATTTTTCTGTTAAACGAGTTTTTGCTAAAAGAAAAACGGGTCGGAAAGATCATTTTGAGACATTTAAAATTTGGTGAGAATCTAAAGCTAATAAAGTCTGATGCAGTAAAAATTTGAAATTTAATATTTTATTACTAAGGACATATCTTTTGAGACTATGGTCATTTAAAATGTGTGTTTAAGTTTTTTAAACTCAATCTCTGAAAAAGCAGAACTTCAGATTGTGGCACAAGTGTAAATTAAAAGGCGAAGAAGAGGAAGAATTTAATTTCTTTTGCAAGTTTTTTCAACATTGAATTGATTAATAAGACTTGCATGGATTTTTAACACAATCTACAAAATCTAAAACAATTTGGTCAAATGCCCCTTGTAAGATTGTAGTAAATAAGTTCTAAGACCACAGTGTCTATGTTTTTCATATGAAACCAAGAAAGTAAAGGATATAATAAATGGAAAACAAATCAGAATGGGGAGAAAACGAGAATTTTTCAGCCAGTACCAAAATAGTAAGACGATAATCAAGCAAATATTTTGTCAAGGACCTCCGCCAGGTCTTTCTCAGTGCTCGAAAAAAAGAAAGAAAATCAAAAAGCAACAACAAAATTTAAAATTTCGAAGTGAATTGTAAATGAAGAGAAATGATACTGAATATAAAAAAATGATCAATGAAAGAGAGTTTACCAATTAGATTGAATAAGATTTCTTTGCCTTGCAATAGATTTTGCCTGTCTAGAATTCCGGTATTCATTCGATAAGCGGAAAGGTTGTTTTAAATTAGACTGGGTAGAAATATTGATAAAGTCTTTAATATCAAGTTGTTCTAATTGGGATTAAAAAAAATGTTCCCTTTGTCTCTATTTATAGCCAAATTTTTGTTTTACATTTTCATTTATCTTAAATTCCTCTTTAAAAGACTGCGGTAGGCCATTTAAGGTAGATTATAAAATTGCCCCCTCAAAAGGAACTAAATGATCAGGATTTTTGTACAAATGCTGGGCTAGAACTGAATCAAAGTTGTCATTTTATTTTCAAATTTCAGAAACTCGTATATTGAAATTTTATATTTATGCAATCATTCTCCTAGTTGTTGATAGGCCCCACCAATTTAGAATTTTCCACATGAACATGGGACTTTTTAGACAATATTAAATTGTATAGGGTCAGTTTCATCCTTTCCCGAGTTGAAAGAATGTTCATATTTTTGTGCATTTTTGAAAGAAACAGAGAGATTATGTTTTAATTTAAAATTTGACACATAGTAATGCAATGAAAGTTGTGCTCTCAATCGCCGGTATAACTGAATTAAGGGGGACGGGCTTACTCTTTTCCTGCATAACCTTTATTAATCGTCTAACTATTATGTCTTCAATGAGGTTGACTAGGTAACAATTATAGAATAGAATATATTTAACGTAATCTAACTCAAATTTTACATGATTACGTGAACATAGTTTTAGATTCCTGTCTACTAAAAAAATTACCACTCCTCTTTTCACAAAAAGAGGGATGTTTGAAGAGGTATTTAGTTACAGATCATTATAGGTCACCTTTTAAATATAGAAAATACAAAGTTAAGAGTGTTTCTTATAATTAAAGCATCAAAGAAAGGGAACTCTACTGAATCTTCCAGTTCTATTGGGAATTGAAGATTCAAATCAAACGAGTTCAAATGTGCCATAAAGTATTTTAGAGAGTATCGGCCATAATCCAAATTAGCAAAAATATCATCAACGAAGTAAAACCAGAGAGAGTGTTTAGGAGAAACTAGAAAGTTCTTACATTGCTAAGACCAATCAACAATTAGGGGAACAATTTTATCAGCACAAAATTTTAATATTTCAGTCACTGAGAAATGAAAACAAATATGATAACTTTGATTCAGCTCTAGACCGGCATATATACGCAAATCCTGACCATTTGGTTCTTTTTGAAGAGGCAATTTTAATATCCACCGTAAATGTTCTACCGCAATCTTTTAAAGAGGCAACTGAGATAAAAAAAAATATATATAAAAAAAAAATTTTGATATAAATAGAGACATAGGATACACATAGGATAAACACATAAACAGAAATTTTGTTATAAATAGAGACACAGGATATTTTATTTAAGCCCAATTTATAACAACTTAATATTAAAGGACTTTATCAATATATTTGTCCAATCTAATTTAAGAACACCTGTCTGATTGTCTAATGAATACCGAAATTATAGACGGGAAAAACCTGTTGCAAGTGAAATATTACTTGGAAAATCTAATTGGTAATTTGTCTCATTGATCTCTTTTTTTTTCGTTTTTTTTAGTATCTTTTCTCCTCATACACAAATTACTTTGAAAGGCTAGATTTTGTTGTTTTGTTTGGTTTTTTCTTATTTTTGGATCACTGAGGACGACTTGGTGGACGAAATATTTGCTTAATTTTCGTCTTCATATTTTACTACTGGCTGACAAAGCCCAGGTTTTCTCACCTATTAGATTTTTTCCACCTGTTATATCCTTTCCTTTCTTTGTTTCATACTTCATGTATAGCCAGTATGGTCTTAGAACGTATTTACGTCAAGTATACATGGATCATTTGACCAATATTAATTACATTTTTTAAATTGTGTTAAAAACCACGCAGACCTTGTTTGTCGATTAAATTTTCAGGAACTTAAAAAAGAAATCGAAGTCTTCCTCCTTCTTTACGTTTCAAATTACACTTAGGCACACAATCTGAAGGACTATTTATCCAGAGAATGATTTTCAAAGCTCTAGCACATATTCAGAAGACCATAAACTCAAATTATACGTCTTAAGTAATAACATATTTAATTTCAAATCTTTACTATATCAGACTTAACCCGTTCCAGATTTTCATCAAATTTTAATTATCATACACAAGTCTTTCAGACACATTTTTATTTAGCGAAAACTCGCTTAACGGAATATTTTTCAAACTCGAATTTCAACATTTACAACAAAAACAGATATTCCTTGCTAGATTTTGTCCTGGCCCTCCTTTGGGAAATCTATCCACCAAGGTTTTCACACCAAAGGAGCTAAGTATTCTTTCAAAAGGACCCAAATTTGCAAGGGCTCAGACACCAGTAAATAAATAAGATATTATTACGGGTGTGGGGTCTGGTATTTTTAGCTCTAATGGTGAGGTGGAAAATCGAGACCTACTCAAGAGATAAATAGTAATGATTATTATTGATTATATGCTGCCATTTTAGCTCTCAACTCAATCAAATGAAGAAATTAAAATCCTCCAAAATTTGAAAAAGGACAAGAATACAGTAATTACAAGAGCGAACAACTGAAACAGAGTGGTGGTTATGTATTCTACAGATAGTAAAATAAAATAAATGTCCTTTTAATTTATAAGAATACCTAAAAATAAATGAAACTGATCCCACAGATAAATACACGAATCAGTTGAAAAAAGTATTAGAAATTCTAAAGGACAATAGAACAATCACCCCTCAAATGTACTGAAAATTCTACCCCAAAGGTTCTTCAGCAGTAAATTTTGTTTTGTCTACCTAAAATCCATAAGCAGGATATTCCGTTGCATCCTATCGTGACATGTTATAGTTCTCCAGCTAAAAGTGTAGGAAAGATCTTAGCCACAATTTTCAAGCCTCTTCCAACCACAGAGACATTTTATATAAGAAATTCCATAGATCTTTTTGACAGGCTGAAAAATAAAACTATAAAATGAAAAACAATGTCATCTAGTTTTGATGCAGCATCAATTTATACTTCATGCGATGTCAATAGGCGTGAACAGGCCTTAAAAACAAGAAATTAGAAAAACATTTTGCTAGGTCAGATCATAAAACCTTGTAAATTGACATAATAATGACCCTTGTGTCTTGCTTGTGTTTCTTGTATTTTTAGCTCTCATGGTGAGGTAGAAAGTCCAGACTTACTCAAAGAAGAAATAGTAAAGAATATTCTTGTTTCTATGGTGCCATTGTCACTTTCAACTCAATCAAATGAAGAAATTAAAATCCTCCGGATTTGAAAAGAGATAAAAATAAAGTAATTACAAGAGCTGACCAATAAAACTCTGTTGTCATTATGGATTCTGCAGATATTAAAATAAAATAAATACCCTTTTAATGTATAAGAATACATTCAAATAAATAAAACTGATCCCACAGATAAATCAACGAATCAGTTGAAAAAGGTATTAAAAATTTTAAAAGACAATACCCTGATCACCCCTCAAACGTAATGAAAATGCTACCCCAAAGGTTCCTCAGCAGAAATTTGTTATTGTCTACCTAAGATTCATAAGCAGGATATACCGTTAATTCCTATTGCAACATGTTATAGTTCTCCAGCTATATGTGTAGGAAAGTTCTTAGCCACAATTTTCAAGCATCTTCCAACCACACATAAATCTTATATAAGAATTTCCATAGATCTTTTTACTGAAAAACAAAACTATAACAGGAAAAACTATCTTATCTAGTTTTGATAAAGTTTCCATTTATACTTTATGTGGTGTCCATAAAAATGAACAGGCCTTAAAAATATAATTCTAAAAAATTCTGCTAGGTTGGATTATAAGACCTTTTAAATTGACACAATAATGACGCTTGTTTGTCTTTGTAACAAGTTCTCTTTGTATTTTATGTTCAGAGATTTTTTTTTTCTATCAGATAATGGTCTTACCCATGGGAACTGTTTTGTCTTCTTTTCTAGCAAATTTTTACCAGGATTTCATAGAACAATCTGCTTTGAATAGTTACCCCTTAACACACTTTCTCAGGTTTTGCATCGTTAATGATATTCTTGCTTTTTGGTAACAAGATCAAGACTCTCAAAAGAACTTCTTGTCAATTTTAAATTATTTTGATTCGAATCTTCAATCCACAGTAGAACTGGAAGATTTATGGAAGCTCCCTTTCTTGGATGTTTGATTATAAAAAAAACTCCTAGCCTAGAATTTTTTATATATAAATAGCGGACCCATGATGATCAGTATCTACGTTTCTTGTCAAATCCCCCTATATCTGTGAAAAGAAGGGTAGTAATTTCTTTAACCGATAGGGTTGTAAACAATTATTCACGTAATAATTTAAAATCTGAGTTAGATTACCCTACAGGTATTCTAATTTGTAATGGTTACCCTATCAACCTCATTGAAAAGATAATAAATTGACGATTAAAAAAGGTAATACAAGAAAATAGTATTTTCTATATATAAATAGTGGACCCATGATGATCAGTATTTACGTTTCTTGTCAAATCTCTCTACATCTGTGAAAAGAAGGGTAGTAATTTCTTTAACCGACAGGGTTGTAAACATTTATTCACGTAAACATTTAAAATCTGAGTTAGATTACCCTATAGATATTCTAATCTGCAATCAACCTCATTGAAAAAATAATAAATTGACGATTAAAAAGGTAATACAAGAAAATAGGGAGCCAGTCCTCCTTATTTCAGTTACACCAGCAATTGAGAACAAAACTTTCGCTATATTACCTTACATCTCAAAACTCAGTGACAAACTTGGAAAAATTAAGTTTTTCCACGAAATTTCTTCAACTCAGAAAAGGATAAAACCGGCCTTATACTACATAGTGGTGTCTACAAAGTCCCGTGTTCACGTGGAAAATTTTAAATTAGTAGGAACCATCAAAAACTAGGGGAACGATTGCATCAACACAAAATTTCAATAGATAAGTCTCTAAGATTTGAAAATAAAAACGACAGCTTTGATTCAGCTCTAGGCCAGCAAATATACGAAAATTTTGACCATTTAGTTCTTTTTGAAGAGGTAACTTTAATATCTACCGTAAATGGTCTACCGCAATCTTTTAAAGAGGCAATTGAGAGAAAACAAAACAAAATATATAAACTGAAATTTTACTGTAAGGAGACACACAACATATTTCCTAAAGTCAAATTGATAACAACTTAATATTAGAAGACTATCAATATTTTCGCCCAGTCTAATTTAAGAAAAATGTCCGTATATCTAATTAATTCCGAAATTTTTGACAGGCAAAATCTGTTTCAAGGAAAAGAATAGTTATTCAATCTAATCGGCAAATTCTCTATAATTATTCTCTGGCTGTTTTTTCATTCAGTATATTTTCTCCTCTAGCAAAATTCACTTCGAGAGGCTAGATTTTGTTGTTTGTTTTTTGTTTTTTCCTTTATTTTGAGCTCTGAAGACAACTTGGCAGAGGTATTTGTTGAATTATTTGCATGATTTTTTTTCTTCATGTTTGACAACTGGCTAATAAAATCTTCATTTTCTCACATATTTGATTTTTATTTCATTTATTATATCTTTTTTATTCTTGGTTTCATGCGTCATTAAAAGCTATTGTGGTCTTAGAACGTAATATTAAATAAAAAAACATTTTTTTTACTGAAAGTACGGAGCGATATTAAAACTTAAAACGAGCAGAAATTACCCCGTATATGAAAGGGGCTGTTTCCTCCTCAACGCCTTGCGTTTTACGCTAAAGTTTGACTCTTTCTCTCAACTTTATTTTTTTAAACAGTAAAAACTTTAGCGTAAAGAGCAGGGCGTTGAAGAAGGAACAGCCCCTTTCATATAAGGGGTAATTTCTACTCGTTTTAAGTTTTAATGTCGCTTCTTACTTTCAGTTAAAAAAAATTCTTTTTTATTTAATTTTTGAACGTTTTTTAGTTAATCCATGTTTTGATTTCGGCTCTCCGCAGATGAATATTTAAAATGAAATTTTGGATATTTTTTATTTGGCTAAATGACTTTCCCATAGTTTTGATCGAATGATTTTGAGGAAAAAGGAGTGGGGAGGATGCCCAGTTGACCTCCAATTTTTGGGCACTTAAAAAAAACAAATAAAACTTTAAATTTCTTACGAATGTTTTCATTAGTAAAAAATTTACGTAACTTACAAATTAGCTTACTTAACAGACTTCTATATTCGTATGATTTTATTACGTACATGAGAGGGTTCGCCCACTCGTCCCTACTTTGCTCTTCACACTAAAGCTTAAATTTTGTCCCCTGAATCATAATGGCCGCAGAATAAATAGTTAAAATTCCTAAGAATACTTTAGCGTAAAGAGTGAGGTATTAGGACGAGGTGTACCCCTTATATGCGTAATATTTTCTGCTTGTTTTAAATTTTAATGCTACTCCTTACATTCAGTCTAAAAAACTTTTTCATATTTATTTTTATATTGTTTTTTCAACTGATGCTGGAAAATGCTGTGCCACCTTCATAGAAATCTTCTTCCTCCATGACGAATTCCTCCATGGAAAGTTTCCCCCAAGTAGCCTCTTTTCCCAGCCCCTTCTCCCAACAAAAAAAATCCCCCTGAAAACATCCGTAAACTTCCCAATAACCATTACTACATGCAAACACTGGTCAAAGTTTTTAACTTGAAGCCCCTCCCACGGGGAATTTGGGGGAGTAAGTCGTCCCCAAACACATAGTTATAAGGCTTTTGAATATGTTGAAAAGAATGGCAATCTCAGTATTTTGATCCGACGACATTGGGAAAAAATGAGCTTGGGAGGGGGCCTAGGTGCCATCTAAATTAATTGATCACTTAAAAAGGGCATTAGAATTTTTCATTTCCGTCTGAATGAGCCCTCTCGCAAAATTCTAAGACTACTGGGTCGATTCGATCACCCCTGGGAAAAAAAACAAACAACCGCGCATCCGTGATTTGTCTTCTGGCAAAAAATACAAAATTCCACAATTTCGTAGATAGGAGCTTGGAAGATTTCTCTGATGCGCTGAATCTGATGATGTGATTTTTGTTAAGATTCTATGACTTTTAAAGGGTGTCTTCCCCTATTTTCTAAAATAGGGCAAATTTTCTCAGGCTCGTAACATTTGCTGGGTAGGACTAGACCTGATGAAATTTACATATTTAAAATCAGCATTAAAATGTTATTCTTTTGATGTTACTATTGGTATCAAAATTCTTAAGAGTTTTGGTCACTATTGAGCCAGGTCGCTCTTTACTACAGTTCGTTACCACGAACTGTTTGATTATAGTTTTTCAGTATATACTATCCAGAAATTAGGATTATAAAGATAACATTCTGAATAGGGGAATAAAAATGTATTAGTTTTTGCTTCTTAGAATTTTTAGATTTTCCTGATCCAATTTTCGCTTTCTATTTTGGTCGAGTTACTACTTACTTTTTTTATTTTTTCTCGAGCAAATTCTCAATTTGTTATTCGTTCTTGTGGATTCATAAGCTGTTGTGTAGTAAACTGTCATTTCTTTTATTAGTAAATACTAACCTTTCTTTTATTGTTGCATTGACATCTGAAAACTTGAATTAAAATTTTGATGTTTAAATTCGCGTGTTTTTGTATGAATTGCGGATATTATTATCTGCTAATAGTATTTTCATCCTGAGGTTAGTTGATTTCACCTATTATAATTTGGAGAAGTTTAACATGTATAAGTTTTTGTGGTTTGTGGTATTTGTGGATATCTATATGCAGTTTCTTAAATTAGGAATTTTGAGTTTTCGCATCAAATCGAGTGCACTGAGTATGTGGTATAAGGAATTTATAACCAGTGTTTTTTTTCTAATAATTTCTATTTGACCCATTTCTTAACAAGTCATCGCAACCCTTCTCTTGTTATAGCCATAATAAGCAGGATTCAATCAGACTATTATATTTCCTCATTTTAATGTTTGTCCAGTCAGTTGGGTACCCAAAACAATCCTTTGAATTTTCTTGGAAAACATATAGTGAATACTCCTCTGTTTTTCAGAGTGGCCCTGCTTCATAACTATATTTGATCACTGAATTGTTCAATATTCTAGTTTTGGTTTGAAAAATGATCTTTCTATTGATCCAACCTTCTTAAAACTTTGAAAAAATAGCCCTGGGACCCAGCTATTCCATTTTTATCATATTCCTGGATTTATCGTTGCTCAATTATATCATCGAATATCATTATTATAGAATATTTATTTTATTTTATATATATTCATGCTATCACTATTATTGTTACAAGGATTCTTTATGATAGAATTTATCAAATCCTTTTTTTCTACACTCTTATAATATTATATTCAAGTATTCTACTTTTATCAGTATTTACTAATAATATTAATACCGAGGTAAGTGAAGTGGTCCACATCATCGATATTTTCATATTAATGTCACGTTTTCATCTTCACTTATTCCTGGCATTAGTGATTTAGTCTTCTTATGATCAATTTTCAAACCTATCCAAACACACTGAACTCACGAAATCTCTAAAAATTCATTCTTTTTTCGCACACTTTCATCGAAGATTCTTGACTCATAAGCATAATCTAATTTCAGAAAATTTTATTTTCCTCCTTTGATTTCTTTTTCTCCAATTGCGGTTTTTGTTCATATTAAGGCAAATTCGATCAAAATAATTCACATAAATCGGGACAGAAGACAAGTCTTTTAACTCTTGATTTATTATAAAATAAGCTAATAAGCACATTTCCTACTTTAACAACAGCAGTTTTATTCGCATAAGTAGCGCTAGTCGGTTTTGTGTATTTGTCTTGTATAGTATACAAGGATAAGATATTTGCTAAATTGTTCTATCAGCGGAATTTAGCATTTGCTTATAAACTATAGGAATAAGGTTTAAGGCTGTTTTGATGACTCGGGCCATTCTCAATTATTATCTTATGAGTGAAAATCGATACATCCTATACCCTTTTTAGAAACACACCGTACTACTCTTAAATCTTTTTCTACAGCAGGCTTAAGTCTAAGAATATCATTATATTAAGTAATTAATTATCTAAGGAAATCAGGCTAATGTCTATATAATTACCCCACTCACTATTATCAGGTTTCTTATTTAGAGGTTGAATTGGGTTTCTGATAAACAGATAGGTATTTCCCCTTTTTCCAAAATTACCTTCATAGTATTCAGTAGCTAATTTCTAACCTCATAGCAGCCTTATTTAAAAACTCACTTACCGCAATATCAGTACCATGGGTCTTAAATTTATAAATCCATTTAATACTCTCATTAATTCTTCCTCACAAAATACATCTTCCTTCACATCCAAGGTGCCAAATTTTGTTTTATTTTCCCCAATATCTTTCTCTGTAACTCTATCCTGGCTTAGAAAATGATTAAAATGTTCTACTCGTCTCTCTTTAACACTTTTCTTATAATTACTTGTTGTCCAGTTCCTATCTTTAACTGGTACTAGTCAAGATTGACTACTTCCTCTCAATTTATTAACATGTCAGTAAATTTAAATTTTGATCTTATGCAATCTAGTTGTATCTTACAGATTCTCAGCAATATTAATTGTTGTCTTGACTTCAGACCTCCGTACTTAGTGTTTTAATCATTTCTAAACTTTCAATAAATTCCTCTTTTTTTCATATGATCTATCACTCGCAGAGTTATTATACAACCACCTTCTTCTCAAACAGTTCGTGGTAACGAACTGTAGTAAGGAGCGATCCGGCTCAATAGTAACCAAAACTCTAAAAAATTGAATTTTGATATCAATAGCTACATCAAAAGAATCGCATTTTAATGCTGATTTTAAATATATAAGTTTCATCAAGTTTAGTCTTAGCCGTCAGAAGTTACGAGACTGAGAAAATTTGCCTTATTTAGGAAAATAGGAGGAAACACCCCCTAAAAGTCGTAGGATCTTAACGAAAATGACACCATCTGATTCAGCGTATCAGATAACCCTACTGTAGAAGTTTCAAGCTCCTATCTACAAAAATGTGGAATTTTGCATTTTTTGCCCGAAGACAAATCACGGGTGCGTGTTTATTTGTTTGTTTTTTTTTTTGTTTTTTTTTTCCCAGGGGTCATCGTATCGACCAAGTGGTCCTAGAATGTCGCAAGAGGGCTCATTCTAACGAAAATGAAAAGTTCTAGTGCCCTTTTTAAGAGACCAAAAAAATTGGAGGGCATCTAGGCCCCCTCCCACGCTCATTTTTTTCCCAAAATCAATGGATCAAAATTTTGAGATAGCCATTTTGTTTAGCATAGTCGAAAATCATAATAACTATGTTTTTGGGGATGACTTGCTCCCCCACAGCCCCTGGGGGAGGGGTTGCAAGTTACAAACTTCAACTAGTGTTTACATATAATAATGGTTATTGGAAAGTGTACAGACGTTTTCAGGGGATTTTTTTTTGGTTTTGGGGGTAGGGTTGAGGGAGGGGGCTATGTGGGAGGATCTTTCCTTGGAGAAATATGCCATGGGGGAAAAAATTCAATGAAAAGGGCGCAGGACGAATCTGGTCACGTTAGAAAAAAAATGTCAAATTAAGAGCTTAATATACAATGCTGGGTGTTCGGAGCCTCTCTATTATGGAGTATAATTTGAAAATAACACAACTATACGAGCGATAAAACATGTATACCACAACCATAACTCAACTAACGAAAGAACTGCTAAGAGATAACACAACTATAAAGCGAAAACAGGTGAAAACTAACGGGAAAATAAACGAACTAAGAGGTGGAAGGGGCCCAGAGAAAAAATATAATCCTTTTTCAATTTTGAGCCTAACTTCCGCAAAGGAGTAATAATGTCAGAAGCCCCGAAATACCGAATTATTTTCTTTTCAAACACTTCGTGGTAAGGAACTGTAGTAAGGGGCGACCCGGCTCAATAGTAAACGAAACTCTAAAAACGGAATTTTGATGCTAAAAGATAAATCAAAAGATTCAAATTTTTACGCTGATTCTAAATATTAAGTTTCAATTAATTTAGTCTTTGTCATCAAAAGTTACGAGCCTGAGAAAATTTGCCCTATTTTGGAAAAAAGGGGGAAACATCCATTAAAAGTCACAGAATCTTAACGAAAATCACACTATCGCATTCGGTATATCAGAGAACTTCATAGCAAAAATTTCAAGCTCCTATCTAAAAAATGTGGAATTTTGTATTTTTTGCCAGAAGATACTTTAGCATAAAGAGTGAGGTATTTAGGAGGAGATAGATACCTCGCTCTTGATGCTAAAATATTTTTAGTGATTTCAACTATTTATTCTACGGCCTTTTTGATTCAGGAGTCATTCTTAAAGAATTGGGACAAAACTTACGATTTAGTGTAAAGAGCGAGGTATTAACGAGGGTACAAACCCCCTAGTACACATAATAAAAATATAAGAATATAAAAGTTTGTTACGTAAGTTAATTCTTAAGTTACGTATAGTTTTTACTAATAAAAACGTTCGTTGAAAATTAAAAGTTCTACTAGCCTTTTTAAGTAACCGAAAAATTGGAGGGCAGCTAGGTCTCCTTCCCCACCCCTTATTTCTCAAAATTGTCTGATCAAAACTAAGAGAAAGCCATTTAGCCAAAAATAAATTAATATACTAATTTCATTTCAATAATTTATGTGCGGAGAGCCAAAATCAAACATGCATTAATTCAAAAACGTTCAGAAATTAAATAATAAAAACTAGCTTTTTTAACTGAAAGTAAGGAGCGACATTAAAACTTAAAACGAACAGAAATTACTCCGTATATGAAATGGGTTGTCCCCTCCGCAGTCCCACGCTCTTTACGCTAAAGTTTTTAATTGTTTTAAAAAGTAGAATTGTGGCAAAGAGTCAAACTTTAGCGTAAAGAGCGTGGGACTGCGGAGGGGACAACCCATTTCATATACGGAGTAATTTCTGTTCGTTTTAAGTTTTAATGTCGCTCCTTACTTTCAGTTAAAAAAACTAGTTTTTTTTATTTAATCTCTGTTAAACTTAAGGCATATACAACAATATTACAGACTGGGTGCCTAACTTGCTTTCATAAGAAACTATCAGCATATATGACACTTCAGAATGAATTTAACTGAGACTAATCTATCAATCTTTTACATTGCCAATTTTAAAATCTCTGATTTAGTTTTCAAATGTTCTTGGAAAATTTCTTTTTCAAGGATTAATCTAAGAGTGGACCAACGTCATAACATGCTGAAAATGATTTTAATATGTTCCATATTTGGGAAGAGTCATGGGTCCATAAATCGTCTGGCAATTTAAATAGTAGACTCGAAACTGAAAAAACTTGTCGCCACAGGGTAACAGATTAAAAACTCTTTGAATATTAAGTGCATCATGACTATTCTTAAATTTTCTGACATGGGTTGAATATGTGTTGTATTTAATCACCTACATGTAGTAAAACTGTAGATCAAAAGGTGAAACGAAAGTTGTGATAAAACTTAATATAGATTAAACGAAATGAATTGTGGTTAATCACTTGCTTTTTCAGAAGAATATGTTTTCCTTTGTCCAGTTTAGGGGTAGAAATTGACTATACCAAAAAAACTGAATGTCAGTAAAATCTAAAAAATTAGAATAAAATGTTTTGCTTTTTTGAATCAGAGTATAGTGGTATTTAATTTTGTTTATGTAAATTAAATTTACAATCAAACAGCCTATAGGACCTCCAATAAGGGAAATTACTTCTATATTTCGCATTTAATTTTCTAGTTACACTATGTTTTGTCTGTTTGGCGTTTTTCTGTACACTGGAGGTACTTTGCCAATCAATCACACGCGTATATATAAAAATAGGAAATGCATAGACCTGCATATGATAATCTAAATACGATTAAAATATATATAACTATTGTCAATTTGTATATAGGATATGTTTATTTAGAGAGCACTAGTAGTAGCTTATACATAAAAATGGGGTTTAAATGTGCTCTTAAATTCACAAATTCAATGTTTTCTAAGATTTCCCATTTTCTACCCATTTACATGAGTATTTTTCCCTTTTCCGATAAATCAAAAACAATAGAAAACAACAATGTTAAAAAATTAGGATAAATTTTTTCCAACATTTGAATAGTGGGTCAAAATCTGGATTTCGTAGATAAAATTGAAATGACTTAAATTAAAAACGAAAATCATATTTTTTGTGTGTAAGGGTGCAAATTCTCATGCAAAAGCTTCTCTATGACCTAACATTATATAAAATTCATTTATAAAAAGTATCAACAAAGGAAATTTTGTAGAAAATAAAAGAGCCATATTAAAACTTACTACTTGAATAAAGTGTGAGATTAAATCAAACTTGAATTGGAGCCTGATTAACGATTATTTTATCAATCTTTTAAATTGATGAGCTATCCAAGGAAAGAAGTAAGACATTATTATGAAAATTAGCCCTATTTTGAATTTACAATGAACTATTCTATAATCATGAACTTTAATTTTTTTTAAAAGTCGCTCTATGGGCGTTGAAATTTATATTAGTGTTTGTTTTGTCGAAAATGAATCATGACATTTAAGATTGACAACCAAATGTTAGGAATGGGTGTCCTAGCGTTTGCAGGTACCAGGGATACCTGTTTGAGGGAGACAATTGAATCTTTGAGTTTAAGGAGCACCTATATCTGTATCATTATGATTTTTCATCACTAACATCTATGGGATTTTACTGATAGATACTAATGATTTTTCTCTTTTTTTAAGAACTTAATTTTATGTTAACCGTCTATTCTTCTTCTTCTAATATTCGTGTTTATTTAGTTGTATTTGGTAAAGGTGTTGGTAAGTGTAGCCAAATTACACAGAGCTACTGGCTCTCCTGGAGATGAAAGAACAGTCTCTTTTGTATAAACCATGTTTTTATTTTATAAAATGCTTACGCAATAGTTTAAAATAAAAGGAATAAAACATCTAGATTGAAGTAAGAAAGGAGAGTAACTGACTTAAAAACTTTAAAAACTTACTTATAAATTCCTTGAAATTTGGTTTACAGACATACAAATTTTCATATTGCTCTATTTTGTATTATTCACAAATAAGATTGTCTACCAAGAAAATTTGCAAATTTGACTCCGTAGTCTGTAGTTCACATGTTTGTATATTATTTTTTTTAGTACTTGAGTTTATGATTATTTACAGTTCAATATAAAAATAATTGATGGTAATGACAACTTAAGATCCCAACTGGCAATTCTGCCATAAATTTATTACAAATTTTAATCATAACTTTCAGATTTGACATAATATTAGATGATAATGTCCCAGTAATATTTCAGGCATCAGAAAAACAGTCAAGGGATAATTATCCCTGAAAATATCCCCCTCCCTCCGACAGAAAAATTTTCAAGATAATTATCTCCCCCTAAAAATCCATTTCACCGAAAATCTCAACTTGAAAAACTCCCCTGTGAAAAACTCTCTCTGTGAAAATATCTCCATGGAAAATTAACCACCTTTTAAAATTCCCCCATGGAAATCACAAAAAAAACCGAAAATCTTCGCTTGAGAAAAATACCCTGTATGGAACTACTCTGAATAATTTCCTCCTCCTTGTAAAAAATTTTCCTAACAAAAAAAATTGTATATTCACAGAGAAAGTATTAGAAATTAAAATTATAAAGAAAAGAAGAAATTTCAGATAATTTCGCAGGTGATTCAAAATATAGGCAGAATATGTGCGGTGAAATGTCTTGTAGTATTTTTGTTTTCATATTTAAATTTTATCAGAAATTCTTTACTCTTCTCTTTTTTGGTTTACTTGTCATAGCAGGCTAAGCTAAATTTTAAAATTAGGTTAATGGGGTTAATATTAATCCCAACTGCAAAATTGTTATAAAATTGGAAATTTTTATAGTGAAACATGTGATTCGTAACTTGACTCGATATCATAAGGGTTAGAGCAGGAACTAAATAACAAAAAGTAAGCTAAATGGGATCCTGATTACCCTCCATTAACTTTTTGCTTCCGAAACGTAAAAGAAATCCCTTAAATTTTCAATCAATTGAACTTCATTGCAAGATTTAAAATCACCACAGATTTAACAGCTCTATGTATTTCATGACAGCCACAAGGGGTATACCATTAGAGCAACTAACCCTTCAAGAAATTATCAAGCGCACCTGGCTCTTGTACAATACTATAGTACACCTGTTTGTCACCTAATACTACAGTAAACCCTTTTTTACGAAATACAGAATGTTAGTCAATGTTGAGAATGACGTAATCTTTCATGATTGGACAGAGCTCAGAAGGTCCTTGGGGATTCCTTGGTTTTAACTGAGGACGGCGTACACGTGGGATGTTACACAGTACTTACAATGATGTAGATTACTTCAAGATTTAATTTTTTTATCAAGGTGTTTATTTTCTTCAAGGCATTTTTTCAAGATTTTATTTTCTTGAGACATTTTCTTCAAGATTGCTCCCTCGGGGAAGCTCTATAATCCAAAGATTTTTGCCCACTTTAGCAATCGAATATAAGACCAGAGATTTCCCACAATGAAACGGTGCCTTGGACATCTGAAAAATATTTCTAATGATTTCATTCTTGAAATATCCTCTAGTAAAGATGACTCGCTAACGTTATGGTTTGTATGTTTCCTGTCTCCTGAATAATTCTCATAGAGGGAGAAAATTAATTATTGGAATTTTCTTGGAGTTGACGTGGACCTGCCTGTCACATTATTGTAATTTTCTAAAGTAATTTTCTTCATGGCTTACACGTTTTATACATTTTTTATGAATAAACATATATAAAAACATTATTGAACCTAATTTTTATTAGGGTACTGAAATTTATATTATACTGGTACAAAACAGAAATTTTAGTCTGGAAAATCGTTCATTTTAGGATTGTCAACATAGAAGCAGAGAAAATTGCCATAAGTATATCCACACCATCAAAAATAAAATGGTGAACAAAAACCATTAATTTTAATCATAAAATATAGGTCCAATGAGAAGGGGGGTGAGTTATTAGAGGCAAATTTAAGGGAGTAAACGACAGATGACCTATTTTTGTTTTTCATTATTCTTTATTGATTTAAACTTTCTGGCAATTCTAATGGCACACTATAAATAGATAGATCGATAGTTTATTTAAGCCTACCATCAGAACAACAACATAGCAGAGTATAAAGAAAAAAATAAATAAAATGGAAAAAGAAAAGGCAAAAAACAATACTTCAAGATTAAACGATTAGATTACATTCACTATATGCATTCATAGCTCGTATATAACGTGGAACGATAGGAAATCACAAAGGTGCTCAAGGGCATCCTTTTCTAGCATTATTTTTCTGTTCTGCCACTGCTTCACAGGGATCTGGTATTTGATACTTATTCAAAAGAAATGAGTTTCTCTCGAATAGCGGTATGTGTATTAAAAACTTCAAATATCTACAGTATGCGGATCTAACTTTTAGTGTCTCTGTTTCTGTCAACCATCCCGAAAGCAGAAAAAGGTAGAAAACATGTGGTAATACTACTGCTGTGTAAATCCTAACCAAAATTTGCCGATTGTAAGATACTTCAGTGGGGCTAGTTTATCATAGCTCACTCGCAGGTTAGACACAAGGGTATCAAGGCAAAGAGTTCTTATAGTTTTCTTATCTCGGCCGTACGGAAGACCTAAATATTGGAGGGAAGAAGACGGTGCGATAATAGCAACATCTACGGTGCATAGACACAATGAGTGAGAGATGAAATCACACAAAAACATACAGAGTCAGGCAAACAAACACCCAAAGACAGCCACAAGAACAGGCAAACAAACAGGCACGGTACAGATAAAAATACAGATAGAGTTGGACAAAATAAACACACAAAGATAGACACAGAGATGAGAAAACAGACACTCAAATACACAGGTAGGGTGAGAAAGAGACAAAAATAAACAGAAATAGATATTAATAAACAGAGTCCGGTACACAATCACACAAGGACACACAGAGAGAAGGGAAAACACACAGTCATAAACACTGACACTATGAAAAAGAGACAAAAATACAAGAAAAATCACAAAATCAGAAAAATAAACGCACAATAACGGAAAAAGAAACAGTTCAGGCTCAGGTTCTTTAAATAATAGAATAAACAACAAGAGATCCAGAGCCCGGCTGAGAAGACAAATTTGTAATGAACGGGATGGAATGACTTTTTTAAATAAATACAACATCCACACTTCACTACATGCCATTCATACAAGTATAATTTAACATATTCTCCCGTTATTGCCCGGTCAAAAACACCCCGGTTGAAACGTCAGTGAAATAATCATAGAAAAAAATAATAGTAACATCAAAAACCAGATAAAATGGGAACAAACTTAACATCCCAAAGGCGATCCACATTAACTAGCAACAGTTCACATATTTCAAAATATCAACATTAATTTAAGTTTTTGTTTGGTTGTTTGAATTTATTTTGAAGCATCCAATTCAGACGTATAAATATTACCAAACATAATTACCGAGTTTCGAAGGGAGAATTTCGACCTTTCATTTATTATTCTTGGCTAATACAAACTATTAAAGTTTCTAGTTAAATGTCCGTGCTCCATACTTTCAAATGGGAAAAGACTCGACGAACGAAAAAACGAGGGAAACAAACCACGGTCATGCCTCAGTTTGAAGAAGATAAATTCAACAGTGACAAAATGTCTTAAAGGAAGGATATTAAGGAAGTAATACAGAAAATTTATTGACGACTTCACTGGATATAAAATTGGGGAAGGCAGGTAAATCTTAAAGACCCTTAAAGCTTTGTTCTGTTGCCTCTGAAGTTGTATAATAGGACAACTAAATGTGTTAAGGTAAAGAAGTGATGAAAACATTAAATGAGAATGAATAATTGCATAATAAAGTGATCTCATTGCTTCAAAGGGAAAGGATGATCTGAGATTTTGTTTTATTCCTATATTTATATCCAATTTCATCCGGAGATTATATATATAGGGCTTCCATGATAGATAGAGTCATGGACGCATTTAAGGTATAGCATAGCTGCTACTTGTGAAATCTTTTTTTAAAGTCACTTGATTCAATTAGTTGAAGCTCAGGAACTGCACCGTTACATCGCGATAAAACTAAGAATTTTATTTTATCGATGTTAAGAGCTAGGTAATTTGACTCAAGACACAATCGATGATAGTTGAAAGTTGCTTTCAATGCAACTTTCAAACAGCTCAAATCTTTCCCTGAGACAGTACACACAGTGTCATTCACAAATTGTAAATTTATACCACAAATTTTCATTAAATTGTTCAGGTCATTCACATAAATAAAGAAAATTTGGGGACCAAGTATTGACTCTCGCAGGTGAATTACGGTATTAAATTGATGAGTTGTTTCGGATAAAACATCACCTCCATCAATATAGTGAGAACAACCCTTAATATAAGATACTATTAGGGATTTTTCTGGCCCTCTTATAGCGTAATGATCCAACTTATACATTAAAATATCATGAGATATCGAATCCGATGGTTTTTTAACGTCGAGAAAATGGAAGTGGGAATTTCTCTAGGGTGGAGAATAATATGGAAATGCTGTGTTAGTATTACGACAGTAGTACGGTGATACATGAGGGGACTTATAACAAACGCAACACGTACAATTCTCATTATGTATTTTCAGTTGTAAAATTAAAAATTTAAATTTCCGTTCCTCATATAAGTCATCAAAATCTGTTAGTTTTCACGAATCAATGTCATACGTACATAACATCCAATTCCTCCTTTATTTTTGATACTCGTGATTTTCCAAGGAAATTATAACCGTCAATTTGGACTGAAGAAGAAATATTACATTAAGAAATTTTTCAAACACCCCAATAAACAAAACACAATGACTGGAAAGAAACGCTGATAGAAAATCAATTTTACTCATAAGACCATGACAATTCCAAAATCTTGTCTAAAATGAGCCTGGAGTAGCCTACATGATCTACATCCTTATCGTTAATATATTTATTTTGGGGGAGAGCCACCATAGATTTATCCATATTAACGAAATCGTCTTTCTTTAAATCATTCGCTTGCATGTGTTTAAGGTCAAGTGGATTAGCCTCTAGCCTGCCAAGCTTATTCCCACCATCTATAAATTTAGACATTAATTCTTAGTAGATAAATAATTGCTGGACACAGCCTAAAGTGTTGCAGGATAAAAGGCAAAGAAACGAAAAATAATAAATGGATGTGATGAATACTGTAGTACATTTAAGAACCTGATCTACATCTATGATAAAATACAAACAGAACGAAAGAGAAGACAAAAAAAAAAAAACCGCAAAACACGGACCATGATAATTACGGTCGGATCGTATTTAATTTTTAACAAACCATGATGACGACCAGAAAAAAAGGAAAAAATATTTTTCGCCACTTATTGATTTAATAATAATAATAATTTATTTATAACCCACATCATAACACGTTATGGCACTTGCGAAATAACGAAAAAAAGAGAGAAAATAAAATAAACTTTAAGTAAAATACGCGACAAATAAAAAAAAAACTACGCTACAATGTGATTAAGCAAACCGATGGACCAAAGGATGATTAGGGATAAACAATAAAAAGTTGATTCCGACAGCCTTCCGTCCAGTAAGACCATTTTTGCACTTATATCAGGGACATCAAACTTACGGATTATCTTACCATTGCTATACCATGGGAGGAGATAAAGTAAAAATTTACAATATCTGAAATAAACAGTCTAAATCTGATTAACATTATTTTTCTTTAGAAGGGGATAAAGACCAAAAAGATAAAGGACAGAATGATCACAGAATTTAGCATATAACCTACCCAATGCACGTCTATTATGCCTCCCTCGATTAGCAACTATCTTAGAGTAGTCCATTTGAATTTTCTATCGAACATCACGAACAGTGCACTGCCATAGGTAAGAAATTGAATTAGTAACAGTAATACCCAACCTACAAAAGGCGGAAACGAGTGGTATAGAAAAACCGCAACAAGCTAAGGGAGCATTAGAGGAAGTCAGACCATTAAAAACTAGAAATTCACATTTCTCAACATTAAGAGAAAGACCAATTTTAGAAAATAGATGTGAAACTTTTGAGAATATTAACGACATACCTTGCTTATTTTTTAAAAAAAGTAGAAGATCATCCGCATAAGCAAGATATGAAACATCTGAGTGTCCAATAAAATAATCTGATCTAATTTCATCTAAAATACCAGAAATGCACATTTTGAATATACTAGGTGATAAAATCCCTCCCTGTTTGACACCCCGAGAATAACAGACAAACGAAGATCCAGATTTATTAACTTGGAAGAAATAGTTCTCATACCATAAATGAAGAAGAAAAATGACTGAAAGATTTACACCGTTATTAAAAATGGAAGTAAAAGCCTGACTGTGAACTAAACTGTCAAAAGCTTTAGAAAGGTCCAAAGTACATGTATAAAGCGGTGACCCCTCAGCCATGCTATTCTTAAGGGTGGAAGAAAGAACACGGTGTGCATGTTGATAACCAATACCAGATTGAATATCACCCATACTAACATCAAACACCACCATTTATCTCGACAAAACCCCATTTAAAAAAACTTTCCACCGTTGCCACTTAATATCAATAAAAAAGGAATAATAGTCATTTTAAATAATCCTTACAGTCATTAACAAAGTTCACTGTTAACTGTAAAGCTTCATAATGGTCATTGTATTTGACCAACCCTTCAGAGTTCAGGTGAAGTACTTCTTACCATATATCTGCTGCTTTTTGTTTGATCATAGAGGACTCATATTTTTCAGCTTCTTGCAGACCTTCCGCCTCAGCATGAAGGCCGTTCCTGATATCGTTAAGTTTTGGAGAAAGATCAGACACAAGGTGAGCCCCTGAACCTCCAAGCTTCCCCTCATTACGCATAATTAATTTCACGTCTTTGTCGTTGCTAAGGCAGAGAAAACTGATTTTAACGTCGCAGTTTTCGATGAGCCTTACCTATTTTTAATATTAAATTTTTTTTCGACCCCAGTCAATGCAAATTGTCAATGGAAATGGAGCTAGAAATTTCGACAGTGTCACTGTTCCAATATATCATGTTAGATTCCAGGATTTAATTATCCTTTTCGTTTCGTAGACTATAAATGATGAGATTTTTTCTTTTACTTTTTAATTCTATTAGCAAAAGTTCTTTCGACAGTAACCCACTGAAAAAATTATGTTAGCTCAGTTGGTTTTTAACTTCACGAATCGTATTGCCACGTTATAGTCCACTTGATTTTATGACTTCAATATCAGCTTTCAAACTCGCAAACTTCAGAGACAATTCGTTTTGGTTTGCCAAAATAATATTGAGTTTATCCAGTTTTGCCACCTAGGCAATAATGCTAACTTCGAAGTCCTCAAAATCCCTTTTGCTCACGCTTGCTATCATCAAATAAATCAATAATTACAATCTAGATTGAATTACGTTAGATTATTCCTTGCTATCCACAATAATCTGATGTAAAACAGGTTTAGCACGGTTAATTTCAGCGAGATACTAACTCCTTGAATGACCAGCCGGGGAGTAACAATTGTCTTACCCAATGAATAAGATTATATCCAAGAAAAAGTATTTGCAGTTTCAAATCTCAATGAAGACCAAAAAACAGAAACAATGTCTGACACAGAGGCACAGTGAGACGGAGAGCGAAAAACACATACAAACTCACCGAGTCAGGTAAACGAATACACAAAGACAGACACAGGCAAAAGTACATAGTAAGTCCAAGAAACACGTAGCGATTCGCACTAAAACTGGTAAACACACAGGCTTGGTGAGACAGAGAGAAAAACACACACAAACACGCAAAGTCAGACACACAAACACACAAGGACCGACACAGAGCCAGGCAATCACAAAGTCAGACAAACAGTCCCGATGACAAAGGCAAGGTGAGAGAAAGGGAGGCAAATACATTTATAAACACACATAGTCCGACATACTAACACACAAACATCGTCACACAGACGAGTAAAAGACAGAAAAGATAGATAAAGAGACGGCTAAAAACAGAATCAGACACAAAGGCAAGGTTAGAGAGAGATAAAAACAACAGAAATATTAGAATCAGGCAACAAAACATTAAAAGACCAACACAAGGCCAGTCAGGCGCATAGGCACAGTTAGGGAGAGAGACAAAACACACACAAAGAGGCAAACAAACAAAACACAGAAACAGGCAAAAACAAGTCATAAATACAGTCATGGTAAGAGAGATACAAAAAAAACACAAAAACACAGAGTCAGAAACACAAGCATACAAAGAAAGACACAGAGACCGGCAAATACACAGCTCCAGACACAAAAGCCGATTGAGACAGAAAGAACACACAAAAACACGGAGTCAGATAAACACACAAAGACAAGGAGTCAGATAAAGACACAAAGACAGAGAGTTAAACATACAGTCAGACTCACAGTCAGGGTCAGAGAGAGAGAAAAATACATACACAAACTCTTACACACACAGATAGACCGAGAGACGGCCAAACACAAAGTCATATACAAAAACAAAGAAAAGATAGACATAGAGACAGTTAAACAAACATTCAGACACACAGACAAGGTGAGAAACTGAGAGAAAACCACAAACAAACACGGAGAGTCAGACAAACGAAGATTGACATAGAGAAGGAAAACACACAGTCTGACATACAGGCCCTTTGAGAGACAGAAATAAAAACAGAAACAAAGAGTTAGACACACAAAGACAGTCAGAGGGACAGAAAAATAAAGTCAGTGTGTACCGGTGAGATAGGGAGAGAAGGAGGAGAGAGAGAGAGAGAGAGAGAGAGAGAGAGAGAGAGAGAGAGAGAGAGACATAGTCAGATTCACAACATTTAATTAGACACAAATACGGGTAAACACACAGACACAGTGAGAGAGAATGAGATACAATATATACACAAACAAACAGAGTAAAACACACAAAGACAGACACACAGATCATTAAAAACACAGAGTAAGTCATAAAAGACACAAACAAACACGGAAAGACAGTTACACAGACATACAAAAGCAGTCAAAGACAAAGGCACGCTGAGAGAGGGAGAAAACAAATACAAATACACAAAGTCAGACATAAAAAAAGTACACATAGACAAAGAGAGGCAAGCAGGAAGTCAGGCACACAGGCACGCTGAGAGAGAAACAGAAACACACCCAAACAAGTCGAGCTGGAAATAAAGACAAAAAAAGACAGACACAGAGACAGAAAAACACACAGAGGACGAAAATACTAAGATAGACACAGACAAGGGTAAACACACAGTCAGACACAGAAAAACAGCTTGAGAGAGAGAAAAACACACGAACAAACAGCGTCAGACACAAAAACACACAAAATCAGACGGAAACACTGATAGATATACAGTCAGTCAAAGAGGTACAAAGAGAGAGAGATAAAATAAACACAAATACAAAGTCAGAGAGCCAGACACTCACAAACACACACAGAAATAGGCAATCAGACAGTTACAAACAGAAGCTCGGTGAGAGAGAGAGAGAAATAAAAAATACAAACACACATTGTCCAACAAAAAAAAAACCACAAGGACAGAGATAGGCAAACGAACAATCAGTTACACATGCAAGGTGAGAGGGACAGAAAAAAATAAAAACAAACAAAATCAGACACATAAAGACAAATAAAAGCAAACAAACAGAGCTAGACACACAAACACAGGCATATAGTCGCAAAAACTGGTAAAACACACTCAGAAACACAGGTATGGTGAGAGAGAGACAAGACTATACAAAAAACACATAATCAGACAAAAAACACAAAGACAGGCAAACAAAAAGAGACAGAAGGACAAACACGTATAGATAGACGAAGAGACGGATAAACAAACACTCAGACATAAGAACACTCGGAGAGAAAATGACAAAAACACACAAACAAAGAGAGTCAGAAACGCAAACACACAAACGCAGAAACAGAGACATGCATGAACACAAAGTGGAGAGAACACGAGAGAGAGAGAAAGAGAGAGAGATAGAAAGGCACAGAGAGTGTGAGAGAAAGAGGGAGATAGACAAAGAAATAATCACACAAATACAGATGCAGTCAAACACACAGTGAGACACACAGGCATTGTGAGAGAGAGAGAGACAGAAGGACACAGAAACATACAACTTCAGACACACAAAGACAGACACAAAGACAGGCAAACACACATAATCAGACACACTAAGACAGACACAGAGACAGGCAAACACACAGAGTCAGACAAACAGACAATCACGCAAATACAGATACACTCAAACACACAGTGAGTCACATAGGCATGGTGAGAGAGAGACAGAAAGACACAAAAACACACAACGTCAGTTGAAAGACACAACATCCAAGGACACACAAACAAACAAGGACAGACATAGAGACACGCAAATACAAACATCAGACAAAGAAAGAAAGAAGCAAACATACAGAGTCAAACACACAAACACACAAAGACAAAGACTCAAAGTCAGACAAACAAACGAACAAACAAAGATAAAGAAGGGCAAACAGACAGTCAGACACACATATGTGATGACAGAGAAACAAAACACTCACTGAAACAAACACAATCAGACACATAAACAGACAAAAACAGACACACAGATAGGCAATCACACAGATTCTAACATTTAAACACATAACAATAGAAACAGACACGGGTAAACACAGAGTCAGACTCATACTCTTAGACATGTTAAGAGCCAGAAAGATACACAAAAATACTCAGAGTCAGACTCACAAAAAGGAAAGACACAGAGACGAACAAACAGAAAATAAGACAAGGACAAGCAAATACAAATAGGATAAAGAGACGCAACCCCCAAGGACACACAAACACAAAAGGACAGACACAAAGACAAGTAAACCCAAAGTCAGACAAAATAAGCGACATGCAAACATGCAGAGCCAGACACACAGAAACACAAAAATATAAATGGAGACGGTTAAATGCACAATCAGACTCAAAAACAAGGTGAGAGAGAGAGAGAGAGAGAGAGAGAGAGAGAGAGAGAGAGAGAGAGAGAAAGAGAGAGAGACACAAACTAACAAAAACACACAATGTCAGACACACAGAGACAGACACCGAGACAGGCAAACACACAATGTCAGACACACAGAGACAGATATCGAGACAGGCAAACACACAGAGTCAGACAAACAAACAATCACACAAATACAGATACAGGCAAACAGACAGTGAGAAACACAGGCATGGTGAGAGAGAGACAGAAAGACACACAAACACACAACGTCAGACCCACAAACACAAAAAGATAAACACAAAACAGGTAAACACACAGTCAGGCTCAAAAGCAAGGTGGGGGAGAATGAGACACAACACCTAAAAACACACAAACACACAAGGACAGACAAAGAGACAAGGAAACACAAAGTCAGACAAAGAAAGAGACAAGCAGACATAAAGAGTCAAAAAACAAACACACAAAGACAAAGACTCAGAGTCAGACAAACAAACAAACAAACAAAGATAGAGAAGGTTACGCAGAGAGTCAGGCACACATATATTGTGAGAGATAGAGAGAGAGAGAGAGACAAAAATACTCATAGAAAAACACAGAATCAGACACACAGAGTCAGACATTTAAACACATAACAATAGAAATAGAGACGGGTAAACACACAGTCAGACTCATAGACATGTCTCATAGACATGTTGAAAGCTAGAAAAATACACAAAAATAGTCAATGAGACTCACAAAAGACAAGGAAAGATGCACACACTAGCAAACAAATAGTAAGACAAAAACAAGGATAAGCAAACACACATAGTCAGAAAAGCAAAGTCATATAGAAAGACACATAGATGGGCAAACAGACAGTTGGACACATAGAGGGCAAGATAAAGAAAAAAAAACAAAGCCAGACACACAAAAACACATTGGCATGACAGGCAGACACAGAGTCACACACACAAAACACAAAGATAGAAATGGAGACGGTTAAATACGCAATCAGACTAAAGGCAAGGTGAGAGAGAGAGAGAGAGAGAGAGAGAGAGAGAGAGAGAGAGAGAGAGAGAGAGAGAGAGAGAGAGAGAGAGAGAGAGAGAGAGAGAGAGAGAGAGAGAGAGAGAGAGAGATAGAGGAGAGAGATAGAGAGAGAGAGAGAGAGAGACGGGCAGACAGACAGACAAAAAAAAAACACAAATACAAAGAGAAAGCAAACAAACAGTCAGACAAAAACAGACACAGAAAAACACACAGAATCAGACACACTCAAACACAAAAATAAAATTTAGAGTCAAACAAACAAACAAATACGCAAAAAAACAGATAGCCAAACTGAGAGTCGGACATACAGACACGGTGAGAGAAAGATATAAACAAACAGTCAAAGAAACAAACATATTAAAACAGACACAGAGCAGAGAAACGTACAGTCAAACACACAAAGTCGGACAAAGAAACATAGACACAAGGTCAGACAAACGGCCACGGTTAGAGGGAGACATAAACACAAATAAACACACAGAGCCGCACTCTGTTTGTCTATGAGTGTTTTAATCTCTCACTCTCTCTATCTCTCTCATTTTGTATGTGTGTCTGACTGTGTGTTCACCCGTCTCTTTCTTTGTTTGTTTTTTTGTCTGACTCATGCCTTTTTATCCGACTGTGTATTTGCCTGTCTGTGTGTTGGTCCTTGTTTGTTTGTGTGTCTGACTGTATGTTTATGTGTGTTTTTTCTTTTTCCTGCTCACCATGCCTGTTTGTCTAATTTTGTTTGCCTGTCGCTGTAACTGTCTCTTTGTGTTTGTGTTATTGACTCCGTGTGTTTATGTGTGTTTATATCTCTCTCGCAACGTTGCTGTGTGCCTTACTATGTGTTTACCCATCTCTCCGCCTATCTTTGCTTGTTTGTGTGCCTGACTTTGTGTGTTAGCAGGTCTATATTCTTTCTTTTTATGTGTTGTGTATCCAATTGTGCATTCGCCTGTCTATGTTTCGATCCTAGAGTGTTTTTTCCCTCTCTATCAAACCATGCTTTTGCGTCTGAATTTGTGTTTACCTGTCACTATGTCTTTTTTTGTGTGTTTGTGTTTTTGTCTCTCTCTCTCTCTCTCTCTCTCTCTCTCCCTCTCTCTCTCTCTCTCTCTCTCTCCCTCTCTCTCTCTCTCTCTCTCTCTCCCTCTCTCACCTTGTCTGTGTGTCTGAATGCCTGTTTGCATATTTCTGTGTCTGTCTTTTTGTGTTTTTGTGTCTGACTCTGTGTTTGCCTGTGTTTTGTTTCTTGCTCATTGTACTTGTGTGTTTGTTTGTCTGTCTCTGTGTCTGTCTTTGTATTTTTATTTGTCTGAGTCTGCAATATAGTTTTTGTATTTTTCTGTCTCTCACCATGCTTGTGTGTCTGAATGTGGGTTCGCTTGTATCTGAATTTTTCTTTTTGTGTTTGTTTGTCTGACTCTGTGTGTTTGACAGGGTGGTTGCCTACTCCTTGTCTTTCTTTGTGTGTTTGTTTGTTTTATTCTCCATTTTTGTGTGTTTTATCTCTCTCTAGCCAAGTTTGTTTGTCAGACTGTTTGCTTTTCTGTCTCTGTGTCTGACTTTGTTTGTTTGGCCTCTGACTCTTTGTGTTTGTAAATGTTTTTGTCTCTCACTCATCGTTTTTAATGTGTCTCACCGTAATTTCTCCTGTCTCTGTATCCGTCTTTGCATCTATGTTTGTCTAACTCTGTGTGTTGGTGTTAGTTTTTGTCTCTTTATTACCGTGTCAGTGTGTCTGACTGTCTGTTTGCCTTTCTCTGTGTCTATCCTTTTGTGTTTTTGTGTCTGACTCTATGTATTTTGTGATTTTCTCTCTTGCTCTTTATACCCCTTTGTTTGAGTGTGTATTTGCCTGTCTCTGTGCCTGTCTTTGTATGTTAGCTTGTCTTGGTCTACATGTTTATGTGTGTTTTATCTCTCTCTCTCTTACACCGTGACTGTGTATCTGACTGTGTATCTGATATGCTTGCCTGTATCTGTCTCTGTCTTCGTTTGTTTTTGTGTCTGACTCTTTGTTTTTGTGTGTTTTTGTCTCTTTCTTTCACCTTGCCTCTGTATCTGACTGTGTACTCTGTTTCCGTCCCTATCTGTGTCTGCTTGTGTGTTTGACTTTGTATGTTTGCCTGTCTCTTTCTTTGAATTGCTGGCTCTGTTGTTTGTTGATGCTACTGTTTCTCTAATCGTGCCTGTATGTCTTCAGTTTTTTTTGCCTGTCTCTTACTTTATGTGCTTGTTTGTTTGTCTGACTATGTGTGTTTGTGTGTGTTTGTCTATTCTCTCTTTCATGGTGCCTGTGTGTCTGACTGTGTTTTCACCCGTCTCTGTAACTATTCGTGTCTGTTTGTGGGTTTTTTACTCTGTGTGTTTGCCTGTCTCTGCCTTTGTGGTTCTGACTCTCTTTGCTTGTTTGTGCTTTTGTCTTTCTCTCGCCGTACCTGTGTGTCTGACTGTTTGTTTGCCTGTCTGTGTCGTTGTGTGTTTGTTTGTCTGACTTTGTGTGTTTTTCTTTGTGGGTTTGTGTGTCTGACTCTGTGTATTTGCCTGTCTTTGTCATTGTCTGACGATGAGTTTGCCTGTCTCTGTGTATTTGTAGTTTTTGTCTTTTTCTCTCTCTCTTACCTTGTCTATGAGTCTGACTGTCTGTTTACCCGTCTCTGTTTCTATCTTTGTCTTTTTATGGATCCGACTCTCTTTGTTTGCCTGTCATGTATTTGTGTTGCATTGCATTTGTCGCATTGCTCCGTGCGTTTGCATTTGTCTCTCTCTCATGGCGTATGTGCGTCCGACTCTCTGTTTGCCTATCTCTGTGTCTTTCTTTGTGTGTTTTTGTGTTAGACTCTCTGTGTTTGCCTGCCTCTGTATTTGAAAGTTTGCTTATCTCTGTGTCTGTTTTATGTGTTTGTGTGTCTGATTCAGTGTTCATCTGTCTCTGTCATTGTCTGATTGTGTTTTCGCCCGTCTCTGTGTCTTTCCTCGTTTTTTTGTGTGCCTGACTTGAGTGTTTTTGTGTACTTTTCTGTCTCTCCCACCATGCCTTCGTGTCTGACTTTTTGTTTTACCTTCTCTATGACCATCTTTGTATGTTTGTATGTCTGGAATCTGTCTGGTTTCCTGGTTCTGTAACTGAATGTTTGTTTTTTATTTCTGAATTTGTTTGTGTTTTTCTCCCTCTCTTTCACTGTGCCCGTGTGTCTAACTATGCGTTCAGCCGTCTCTGTGTCTATCTTTGTTATTTTGCGTGTCTGTTTGTTTACCTGTCTCTATGTCTGTCTTTGTGTGCTTGTTTGTCTGATTCTGTATGTTTTTGCGATTGCTTTTGTCTCTCCCTAACAACTTTTGTGTGTCCGACCGTCTACTTGCCTGTCTCTGTCTTCGTGTGCTTGTTTATTTTCTGAATCTTTTTCTGTCTTTTTGTGTTTTTCTGTCCAACACTATGTGTTTGCCTTTCACTGTCTTTATGTGACTTTGTGCTTGCCTATCTCTGTGTCTATCTTTGTTTGTTTGTGTTTGTTTGTCTGCCTGTGTGTCTGGCTGTTTTTTCCTATCTCTTTGACTGTCTTTTTGTGTTTGTGTGATTGACTGTGCGCTTATGTGTTTTTTGTCTCTCTCCCACCATACCTGTGTGCCTGACTCTGTGTTTGCTTGTCTCTTTCTTTGTTTGATTGTTTGTCTGACTCCGTGTGTTCGTGTGTGCTTTCTGTCTCTCTTTCATCGTGCTTATGTATCCAACTGTGTTTTGCCAGCTTGTGGGTCGGTCCTTGTGTGTTTTTGTTTCTGACTCTGTGTGTTTGCTTGTGTGTTTTCTCTCTCTCACCAAGCCTCTGTCCCTGACCGACTGTTTGCTTGTCGCTTTGTCTCTCTGACTTTATGTGTTTATCTGGGTTTTTGTCTCTCACTCAGCCTGCCCGTGTGTTTAACTATGTATTTAAACCGTCTCTGTGCCTGTCTTTGCGTGTTTATGTGCTTAGCTCTGTGTATTTGCCTGTCTATGTTTGTTTCATTGTGTGTTTGTCTGTTCGACTATGTAATTGCCTGTTTATTTGTCGATCCTTGAATATTTTTGTGTCTGGCTCTGTGTGATTTGATGTGTTCTTATTTTGCTCACCGTGCTTGTGTGTCTGACTGTGTGTTTTTCTTTCACTCACCGTGCCTGTGCTTCTGACTGTGTAATTTCCTGTCTCTGTGTTTGTCTTTACGTGTTTATTTTGACTCGATGTGTTTGTTTGTGTTTTTGTCTCTCTCCCATCGTGACTGTGTGTCTGACTGTATGTTTGGTTTTCTCTGTGTGTGTCATTGTATGTTTTTGGGTCTGACTCTGTGTTCTGTGTTTGTCTTTGTCTCTCCCTTTCTCCGTGCCCTTAAGTCTGACTGACTGTTTACCCATCTATTTGTTTGTCTTTGTTTCTTTGTGTGTCTGACTCTCTATGTTAAAATTGCATTTTATCTTTACCTCTGACCGTACCTGTGAGTATGACTGTGCGATTGTTTGTCTCTGTTTGTCTGTATTTGTTTGAAAGTGAGTATGACTTGGTGTGTTTGTGAGTGTGACTCTTTGTGCTTCTGTGTGCTTTCCTGTGTCTTTCACCATACGTTTTTGTCTGACTGCGCGTTAATGCTTCTCTCTGACTATCTTTGTGTGTTTATATGTTTGACTCTATGCAGTTGCCTGGCTCCTTAATTTACATTTTTGTTTTTGTGCCTGAATGAGCGTTTGTGTGTGTTTTTCTCCTTTTCTAGCCATGCCCATGTGTCTAACTGTGTATTCAGCTGTCTCTGTGTCTATCTTTGTGAGTTTTTGCGTCTGTGGGTTTGCCTTTCTCTACGTCTGTCTTTGTGTGTTTGTTTGTCTGATTCTCTGTGTTTGTGCAAGTATTTTTGTCTCTTTCTAACCACTTTTGTGTGTCTGACTGACTGCTTTTCTGTCTCTATCTTTGTGTGTTTGCTTGTTTTTCTGAATTCTTGTATGTCTTTGTGTGTTTTTGTGTCCGACACTATGTGTTTGCTTGCCACGGTCTTTGTATGACTTTGTGTTTGCCTGTCTATGTTTCGATCCTTGTGTGTTTGTGTGTTAGAATCTTTGTATTTGTTTGTTCATATATCTTTTTGTGTCTCACCTTGCTTTTGAGCCTGACTGTATTTTTACCCACTTTTGTTTCTAGTATTTTTCGTCTCTAACTCTGTTTAATTACCTGTCTGTGTCTTTGTGTTTATGTGTGTCTGACTCTGTAAGTTTGTGTGTGTTTTTCTCTCTCTGTCTTTTACTCTGCCCTTGTGTCTAGCTATATTTCCCTGTCTCTTTGACTGTATTTTTGTGTTTGTGTGATTGATTCTGTGTGTGAATGTGTGTCTTTGTCTCTCTCCCTCTGTGTCCGTGTGTTTAACTGCGTGTTTACCTGTCTCTTTCTTTGTGTTCTTGTTTGTCTGACTCTGAATTTTCGAGTGTGTTTTTTCTCTCTCTTTCATCATGCCTATATATCCAACTGTGTTTTGCCAGTCTATATGTCAGTCCTTGTGTGTTATCGTGTCTGACTCGGTTTGTTTGTGTTTGTGTTTTTTCTTTCTTTCACCAAGCTTGTGTGCCTGACTGTCTGTTTGCTTGACTCCTTGTCTGTCTTAGTGTATCTGACTGTGCGTGTTTGTCTGTGTTTTTGTCTCTCGTTCTCCCTTCCTGAGTGTCTAACTATGTATTTACCTCATCTCTGTGCCTACCTTTGCTTATTTATGTGCCTGACTCTGTCTATTTTCCTGTTTAAGTTTATTTTTGTGTGTGTTTGTTTGTCCAACTGTGTATTTGCTTTTCTGAATGTCGATCCTTGAATGTTTCTGTGTTTGACTCAGTGTTTTTGGGTGTGTTTTGTTCTCATTCACCGTTCCTTTGTTCCAGACTGTTTGTTTACCTATCTTTGTGAGTGTCTTTGTATGTTTTTGTGTCTGACTCTTTGTTTTTGTGCCTATCTTTGTCTCTCTCTTTCACCGTGCCCGTAAGTCTGACCGTCTGTTTGCCCGTCTCTCCGTCTATCTTTGTGTGTTCGTGTGTCAGACCCAGTGTTTTTGTGTGTAATTTAGTCTCTACCTCTCACCTTGCCTGTGCGTATGACTTTGCGCTTGCCTATCTCTGTTTGTCTATATTTGTTTGAAAGTGTGTATGACTTGGTGTGTTTGTATTTGTTTCTCCCTCCCTCTCTCTCTCTCTCTCTCTCTCTCTCTCTCTCTCTCACACACATACACACCGTGCCTTTTTGTCTGACAGTCTGTTTACCCGTTACTTCGTCTGTCTTTATGTGTTTGTGCATCTGACTATGTGTCTCGGTTGTCTCTGTCTTTGTCTGATATATATCGATATAGAGAAATATATCGAGTGTCTGACTCGATATATTTGTGTTTGTTTTGTATCTCTTTCATTCTCACCTTGCTTGTGAACCTACCTCTGTGTTTACCCGTATCTGTTTCTATCTTTGTGCTTTTGTGTGTCTAACTCTTTATATTTGCCTGTCTCTATCTCTTTGTGTTTGTTTGATTGACTCTGTGCGTTTATGTGTGTTTTTATCTCTCTTTCACCCTGGCTGTTTGTCTAACTATGTTCTTAGGCGTCTCTTTGCCTATATTTTTCGTGTTTGGTTGTTTGGATGTGTTTTTCTCTCTCTGACGGGCCATTGAGCCCTTTGGGATATTGTTTTTGTAATTGTTATCTTATGAAAATAAATAGAACTTGAACTTGACCGTGCCTGTGTGTCTGACTATTTCATTGCCTGTCTCTTTGTCTGTCTTTGTGTGTTTGTTTGTCTAACTATGTACGTTTGTGTGTGTTTTTGTCTCTCTCTCAATTTGGCTGTGTTTCTTACTCTGTTTTGTGGTCTCATTGTATAGCTTTGTATTTTTGTCTGTCTTACTCTGTGTTTTTATATGTGTTTTTGTCTAGTAAATTGTGCTTTTGCGTATGACTTTGCGCTTGCCTGTCTCTATTTGTATGTATTTGTTTGAAAGTGTGTATGATTTGGTATGTTTGTGTGTGTGTTTTTTTTTCTCTCTCTCTCTCCCTATCACTCTCTCTTTCTCTTGCCACCAGAAATCAGAAAAATCATTATTGGGAATTTTGCCATAAGCTTAGGCAATCAATTCTAATGTAAATGATTATTTTTGTTTGAAATTGCCTGAAAATGTAGCAGGATAAATAGTTTTTGCTAAAAGGTTTTGTAATTGCCAGACAATATTACAAAAAAGCATGAAAAAACATGGAATTAAGTCAAATGTCTTTTACCCATTTGAATCTATCTCTAATAACTCAACCCCTCATCTCAATGGATCTAGATTCATTGAATAAAAGTAGCAATTTTTGTGCAAAATTATATTTCTGATGTTGTGGGTATACTTATGGTGGATTTATCTGCATTTATGTTGACAATCCTTGATTGAACAACTTTCTATTTGAAAATATCTCTTTTGTACTTGTATAATATAAATTTCAGCGCCCTAAGAATAACATAGTTCAATAATCTTTATAAATTTCTTTATTAGTAAAACTTCTATGTACAATAAGAAGTATGTGTCTTACAAGGCCATTTGAATAGCTCACGTTAGAAAATTAATAAAATGTAACAGTCAGATGCACGTCAAATATAAGCAATTTTCACTAATCAATTTTCTTCCTCTTTTGAATTATTCAAGAGATGGGAAATATAAAATCCATTGCGTTACCGATTCATTTCCGCTAGAAGGTTGCTTAATAATAAAAATATTTGGAATATTTTGCTGGTCCAGCTGTCCAAGGAAATATTCCATTGGAAGGGAAATCTTTTCTCTTAAACCCGATTCCAAAAGAGGACAAAAATCTTTGGATTATAGAGATTTCCTGAGGAAAAATCTTGAAGAAATATATGTCGAAGAAAAAAAAATGAAATTTTAGTAAAAATGTCTTGAAGAAAAAAAAGCACTTTGAAAATAAAATAAAATCTTGAAGAAAATATATCTTAAAATGCTAAGTAACATCTCACCTGTGTGCTGTCCTGAGTTACACAATGAGACTCCCCAGGGACACCCAAACTCTTGCAAGTCATGCGAGATTAAGTAGTTCACAGTATATCTAACAGTTCATGCAAGATTACGTCATTCTTAACACATGTAAACATTCCATATTACGTAAAAAAAAGGTATTTTATAGTCTTGCGTGACATACAGGTGTACCATAGTATTGTGCAAGACCCAGGCGTTAGTAATAAGGTCTTTAGGGACTAGTAATTCCAGTGGTAAATCCCCTACGACCATCATGAAATCCATAGGACTGTCACTATGAACCCAATTATTTGATGTTGACAGGAAAAAGTTTGAATTCCTCTCTAGTCCCTTTTTTGCTGCTCTATTTTGAGGTGAAACAATATCTAATAAATTTTGCTGCATTATATTCATTTCACTTTAAAAATATTTCTGCATAGGGGTATCCTTAGCATAAAACTTTCATGCAAGTTTGAAGCCAATCGAAAAAATTTGGCACTTTTTTGAGGTTTCTTCATTAGAAGAGGAACCAATATCAATAGAATCAATCTTTTTATTAATTTCTTTTGCACATTATTCCCATTAGGTTAAGGGCCTACGGACGTGATTTTCAAATTGTTCAGACAAATTTTTGTGGCTTAACTTCAGGTCTCTAGCCTCTCCCCGTTCCCATAGCCAAATAGTGATGATTTTTTTCACCAAGTGAGTAATTCCTGACATTTTCACACCAATGGACTTCCTAGATCAAGTGTACCTCTTTTTGTTTCTATTATAAAATATAATTGTGTAGAATTGACAGTTAGTACTACTTGCGGCCCTTATTCTGGGAAAATTGGGAGCTATATCATTCTTTTATTCATATTTATTAATATTTTAAGCTATTCCAAGCAAAATAGAAAGTTCGAAATGTTCATCTAATATCCTAAGGTCCTACTAATGGAATGGAACGGAATTTCATCGGACAATGGCTGGCTCCCTTCCAATCTTTTCTGACTACTGAGAGAGGCAATAGAACACTCAATTTCCTATCAAACGAGCGTCCTCCAAAGTTTCAAAGACCAATCTGGGGCCCAATAATGATCTAAGGCCAATATGCTTCAAACGTCAGAAACAATTATCTGTAATAAGTGGTGGGTTGAATCTTGCAGCAATATAAATCAGACTTGCTTCAAATGCAAAAGATGAGACATTAATTCCTACTATACCTCCCGTTATCACCTCTTATTTTTCTTTGAAGGCAAATATAGATTTTGACAATTTGAGGCTCAAAATACCTTGTTTTAGGCATCTGGCTTTCCCCCTACCATTAAAAAGATCATCTGCCCGTTTAAACAGTTGCTATACACTATTAATAATTCCTAAGAGTATCGAATTTTAATGGTTCGAAATTTTCTTTTGGCTCCTCAATTTTATATTTTGGAATATTTTCTTTTGGAAATTATTAGAAGGGATGTTCCAGAAGAAGTTTTTCCAGAGAAAGGAATTTTACGAGGGAATTTAACATGAAGGTAGGGGAGAATGTCTCTGGGTTGAATTCATGATTTTTTTTTTCTTGGGAGGGAGAAGGGAAGGGAATTAACCTCGCTTCCCGAAAAACTCACGGAAAAATGATAAGTTTGTTTTAACAAAGGGAAATCAGTGTTGAATGAAAATTAAGTTAGTCCAACTCTTTAATAAATGTCACAGTTAGTTTATTTTTCTGTAAGATGGTGAGGAGGGGGATGAAAAACAAAACGTAATGTTACTATTTACTTTTTTCTCATTTGTTTAGATTCTTTTTCATTTGTGCAGCCATGTTTGGTACCAAGAATATCACAACAGGATATTTAAAAAGTATAGTTATCATAATAATAAAAATATCATTCTTTTAACAAATTAATATTTACTACAAAGTAACAGTTTGTTATTTTTCAGGTTTTTTCGGACAAAAATGTCTATAGCCTTGACTCGACCAACTACCTTAAGAGCTTTGATACTTCTATTTTTTTGTTTTTTAGCTTATGTTGCTTTGCATGTGTTAAGTAAAAGCTTATATGCTAATGATAGTGAAAAACATTCAACACTGCTATTCACATGTGAAGAAAAGAATTCTGCATTCCGCTATGGACAAAGGGGTTCACAATACGTTTTGTATAACTATATAAAATCAAGACAGCAATTCAAATGTCATGAGTCAATCACGCTTACAACGCATGGTGATACAAGCTATTTGGACAATTTGGTTTATTTAAGTCAGAGATGGCAGGGTCCAATATCTTTCTCAGTGTATGTCCCAAGTTCTGACTATTACGACGCAATTAAAATTATATCTTACTTAAGACAGTGTACAGTTTCAGAAATTAAGGAGTTTGTAACATTTCATTTTGTTTTTGACAACAGCCACATGCCAAAGAGTATTATTAAATTACATAAAACTCAGAAAGGTCTCCCTTACTTTGAAAACCAAACAGAAATTTTAAAATTTCACGAAAAGAATTTTGTAAAAGTCATGGGTCATGGTGACAAAAGTGAAAACACAGAATTACCAATGGCCAATTGTTCGTTACCAGCTTCTTGGATTATCCCAACAAAGCAAACTTACCGAAATAAAAACAAATTATTGTATCCCGTGAATATTCTCAGAAATGTGGCCCGAGAATCAGCAACCACATACTACGTGTTTTCTTCTGATAGTGAGTTGTATCCAAGTCCTAATATAATTCCTAACTTTTTTGATATGCTGAAACGAAATGATTCATATCTCCATTTTGGCAAACCTCGGGTGTTTGCTTTACCTATTTTTGAAGTCTACAAAAATCAAACAGTTCCAGGCTCTAAACAAGAACTAGTAAGTAGCCCTTTCCTTTTACATTGCTTTAACTTACCTTTAACTTTTATTCTGCTTTACAAGAAGATATATTTTAGATTTATATGTCCTTAAAATAACTATGAAGACTTTAGGAAAGAGTTTTAGAATATGGTAAGGACCAATAGACGATCTTCTCATGGAAAAATATATTTTCTTGGATGTCTGAAATCCGAACAAAAATTCATTTTTGCAATTTAAGTTCTCGAGTTCTAGTTTAAATGTCTTTTAAATGTTATTTCAATTGAGAATACAAATGGATGAAAACCTTCTGGCCAATTCTGTTCAGAGAGACAGTTTCGATAAAGTTTTTGTTTTTGTGTTATATAAATATGACACAGTTTTGTATTGAAAGTATAATTCTTCTAAAAGCATGATTAAAGTATATTATGCTTGAATTTCCTTACGCCTGTAGCACATTATGATTATATTAGGCTTTGTACATTTGGCTTTGTAAATATTATATATAAGTTTTTAAAGTAAGTTTTACCAGGCTGATGCGAAATTGGGCTTTAGCAAAGGGAAGTCATTGGGGAAGGAGAGGGGTCAAGGGGCATCCTATGATAAATGACTATTGTATTTTAAGACAAATAAATAATGAAACTACAAACATACGGGCTTCCCTTATTTTAGCCAAATGAGAAATTGACCGTAGCAAATTGCTTCTTTGTTACACAAATTACAATAGCAATTGAATTTAAGCGACTATTAGAGAAACAGCTTTTAAGTAACAACTTATTATTTGAAGTCTAGGTACTAAAATCAACACAGCTTGCAATATTTGAATGTTCTAATGAAAAATACAAAGTGAGTAAGAAATGCTTGATTTGAAGGATCACCGTTGGAGATAGGGTCCCTATAAAGATAGGCAAAAACAGTTCTTTATTCCTTTGATTTTCTATTATCTGTTATTTTCAAAAAAATTACCCAACGATTGATTTTCATTTAACTTTATATGATAAAAACTGATTTTTTTATTTACAATACTTATTTTAAAAAATCGTCAATTCTAATAGTTTCATCTAATAGGCTTTATTATAAAGTCAAATTTCAACACTGTTTTTATTAAAAATAGATAAGTGCAAGAGTGGCTATATTTTCAATATACTATATATACTTAAACCCTTAATTATTCATCAACACTTATAAAGAGATGCTATTGGTCAAATCATAACGGATGAAAATTTCAAAGTTTTCTAAAAGTTTGATATTCTTCAGCCCAAGAATCGAGCACCTAGTTTCCTAATGTTTTCAAACTGATTATGCTTTTTCTGCCAAAAACAATTACGATCGTATATTTCAAGGTATACAGAAATACCATGCATTTTATGCTTTTGTTTTTTTTACACTACTTAGAAGAATTAAGATAACTAGCCACAAGGAGGCAGGGAAGGCATAAGCAATTCACTTCATTTTCATTAATTTCAAGCAAATTTTCCTAGAATTTAAAAACTAAGCTTGAACTATTCTAGCAGCCTGCATACACCCCTTTACCTTTTACCATCCCTTAATATTATTTAAAAGCCGTTATGTTATTGATTTAAAAACTAAATCTGTAAAGTTTTTATATCCAAGTATTAAATCGTTTAATATATTCAGATATTTGTGAAATAAAATATTTAGAAGCCTTCCTTTGTCGTATGCAGGACATTTTTTCCTAAATTATACTCAGAACTTTAATTCTCTGAATAAAAAAAAAAAAAAACTTCCTTACACCCCTATGTTTTTTTCTTCCAAATACTATTTAAAAGTCTTCATTGTATTCATTTAAGTCCTCCTTTTAAACTGTTCTCCTAAGTTTGATTCTTCCAGATTTACTGTGACTTGTCTAAACCCCAACAATTCTCCTCGTCTCTGAATAATTTTTAAAGCCTTCGTTTTTATTGACTTGAAGTATTTGTTTCCAATTCGTAATCATAATATTGAATTTCTCCAGATTTCTGAAATTTTTGCATACCCCTTATCCTTTCTTCAGCTCCTAATAACATTGAAAAGTCTTCAGTTCTGTGGATACTAATCCTCTAAAACTGATTTTCTAGAAGTAAGGTCAAATTGCGTCCAATGGTCTCCCCTTGTGCTGAAATCTATATACCTATAGTCTTAATATTTACCATGGTCACCCTAAGGTCTCATTACACCCAACTGGCTCTCCTAGCTCTGCCATCTATATCACTCTGATTAAATTCAATACAACCGGTCAATTCATGTCCACAAAGATACAACCAGTCATACCATATCTACATTGATAAAGCTAATCACACTAACTATTTGATTAAGTCACCGTGGATTTGCCGTTGGACATTCTAGTAATGACTATGTTTATTTCATTCTTTCATTATATTTGTAAATTTTTGAAAATAAAGACATCAATTAGTATTATTTGCCTAGATTCACAATCATTAAAGGTCGATCTGCTAAACTGATTCTTCATATATATCTTATAATGTTTTTCTTTTAGAAATTGAACTAAACTAGATGTTTTTCATCTTGGACAATATGGTGCAGATTAATTCTAAAAAAAAACTCTGAACATTAAGGATTGCTTTTAACCATTGATAAACAGACATTTATGCAACCCTTATACGGCTCAAGTATTTTATCTACATTTTCTTCTATTTATGCTGTGGTATATTCTATTATCAATATTGAAACTTTCTAGAAACATTTCCCTTTTATAACTACTAAATTAGTCTACAGACGTCAATTGTTTCCACTTCGAAGATGTTGGACAATTCAAACATTTCAGATCTATCATCGACATATTCCATGAACACAGTGAAGGGTTATAGCGTTTAATATTTTCAACATCATTAATGTTACCTCTAAAGAAATGCAAGGAGGCAGAGCAACATATTGTTGAAGACAAAATTCAGGTCTACGAGGAATTTCTCTGTAGCTTGCTTCCTTACTGATTTTATATTTGTCTCTAAAAGCCCTGTATTTCTGTAATATCACCGTGTTTGATCTATCATAGTCGAGACAAATCCTTAGTATTTCCCTTCAATATAATGCCAGTCATACCTGATTAAAACTGCATTGCCACCAGAAGTATGGAATTGTAGTGTTGACAGAAAAATGCTACCTGAATTGGTTTCGTTTCATGCGGTCAAAAACAAGATGACGCCTTGACTAAACAAGTAGTGGCCTGTGAACCTTTCATACTTTGACGAATGATGTGAGCATAAGACTCCCGGGGACAAATGGAAGATTTTTGTACCCAGAAACTGAACAGAATATAATTCTATTTTTATACCTATATTACTTTTATATTTCAATGCATTTTTACCCGATATTTTCAAATAGCTTTATTTGGTATAATACAAAGTGAAACTATCAATGATTAAGTCTTACAATAACCTCCCTTGCATCATTTATATATTCTAAGACCTTTTTAGCAAATTGCCTGATAGACTGCTATGAAAAGGAAAGGAAGTTGAAAATGATAGTAACTCTTTCAAGCCTTGTAAACTCTGCCTTCCCCAATTTGACCCTGTGTCTTGCCTTCCCTTGTCAAAGGAATCACCATTTACGTACTTTACGACTTCTCGTAGCAAATTAACTCTCCTTCCAGGATTGTTTGATAAAGGGGCTTTGAACGGATTTAAGAAATGTCTATACCAAACTGTTTACAAGTCCTTCTCCTTTAAGTTTTTGCTTTCATTTTTAAAAGGAATAAACCAAGGACCCCAACCCTATCACTCTTAACATCATAATTTTTCTTTTGTTTCGAGGTGTTTCTTATCCATATCATTAAAATGTTTAATTTTGGGATTGGAAACCAATAAGAAAAATCCTATTATAATTCTGACTGGATTCTAATTAAAATAAATCATTTGCCTTGAAATTCAATTGTAAAATTAATGTTTGGTAATGTTTCCTTCCCTTAGGTAGAGATGCTAGAAAGTGGGTTGGCAATTCCATTTCATGAAAAAATTTGTGCCTTGTGTCATCGTATTCCACAGCAAAAAGAGTGGCAAAGGGCACCTGTTAATGATGGTCTGAGTGTTTTTCACGTTGGGAAGCGCCACTGGCCTTATCATATGTGGGAGCCAATCTTTATAGGGACTCAGGATGATCCTGTTTATGATGAGAGGCTATCCTGGGAAGGTCGTCAAGACAAAATGACGCAGGTTAGAATTATTTTCAATGGCTTTTCGTAAGATTTTAAAACTATTTTCTTTTACTTCCAATGTTTAATTAATGTTGAAAATGTTGGCTTTAAAAGAAAACAGAATGTATTATTAAATAAATATTAATAATTTTTTTACAAAATAGTAAAATAAAATTGTAGAACAAGTAAATATTTCAGAGATTACTTCCCTTTGAGTAAGAGATACAAGAAAATTTCTTAGAAGGTTTTGCTGTTGGGGTTTAGGAGTTCAGCATTGAGATTACTTTTGATTTTCTTCAATTCATAAGCTGTTATGCAACATTTAATTGTACAAGTTTTGAATTGTAAGAGAATGTAATGGTGCTCTGCAAAGTATTTTTCATGTGGATTCCTACAAAAATTAGTAAAAAAAATTTTTTTTTACCAATCTGCTTATGAAACGTCCATTTAAACATTGGTACCTATTAACTATTTTAGACTTTTTATTGCTACTATTAACTCAGTGCAGCACATAGTAAACTGAAGTTCAAAACACACTCCACAATCTTCCATCCCAATCTATTTAAAGCCTCTCTTTTTGAAAGCTCCCGATTTTCTTACGACATTCTCCCACTCTATTGTTAGAGTCTAACCTGTTAGTTTGTCGCTAAGGAGTTCAAAGAAAAAAAAAACAAATTTGGCAATCTGTCATACCTTAGCCGTAGATCGGGTCGCATCAATCTCACCCTTTTTTAGATTATAGTCCTAAAAATCAGCATTGAATTCATTTTTTGGCACAGCCTGTTTAAAATGTGTTCATTAAATTGGGTACACAAAAAATCCTTAAGCCATTACTTAAGAAACTTAAGGTCCACCTTTCACTATTTTTAGGAATACCCTAACTTCAGAACCATATTTTACCACTGTCATCACTGTAGTTTCCATTATTCTAATCATGGCTCACAAACTAGTAATCTAACCTTAACCTTAGAGACACAGTGCCTCCAGAGGCATCTAGGAAATTCAAGAGAAGTCTCCATCCATCTCAGAGGTGTGCTGCTACTAGTACGTTTGTAGTTGGGCTCTAGGCACCCATATATATTTAACCAGTGTCTTCTGTGTGAATATCTTTGGGTTTTTCTATGATGGCCTCTTCTTCTTGATCCTTCCAGTTGCTAAAATAGAATGGAGTTAGGTAAGTTCTTACTGCTCATCCTGATAAGATGCCTAAAATAACGCCAACTACGTTAACGGATAACATTTTTTATTAAAGGTAGTTGAACCTCCTGCCTGATGGTGTAATTTTTTATCCTCTGGGTTAAGTTTATGTTTATAATTCCTTCTGAGGCAAGAAAAGAACTGGACTAAGCACAGAGCCTTGTTTCGCACCTTTCTGAACAGTGATGAATATGTTATTATTGCTGCCTAGATATACCCTTATAGACGTTTTACCATAGCAATGACATAAGAAAATGCAGAGAAATTGGTATATTCCACGTTTCAATAGGGAAAAATAGTGTGTGAAATGATCATGGATTCGATTGCCTTTGAAATGTCAATTGCACCCGAACACAGGTTCTTTTTTCAGCATATTATAGCAGTCTAAAATAGCCAAAAAAGTTGCATGTACGATTGAACACCCAAGCCTTCACAAAATCCAAACTGGTTATTCCCATGGTCCCATTTTATCTTTATTTCCTGGAAAATCACTTTTTGAAAAAGCTTACCAATTGTGGAGCAAACAGTAATTGGTCTACACGTTTTACCAGCCTTTCGATTATACCCTTTGTTAAGACACAGGTAATAAAACCTTCTAAATAGTAGGTAAAATACATTGAAGAGAAAACTGAAGCTTGAAATAATAGTGATAAATACTATAAAAGGAGTGGGATAGCGTAAAGCAGGTGCTCCATTTGCACCCCTTTTATACTTAGGCTTTACCAAGTTTTGTTAAACATATTTGTGTCTGGGTAGCTGAAGGTGTAATATTTACAAAGTTTCTCTGGTGGTGAAGTTCTGAAATATGGTGATTAAGAGAGTTCTTATAGGTATTTTCAACCGAAGAAGGATCATCAGAGAAAAAATTAAAAAAAAAGTTTTCCCAAGAAACAGCATCGATTGGATTAAATTACGAGGAGGAACTTGATATAAGATTTGTAACTCTTTTCCAAGGCTGCTGAGGCATATTTCTTATCTCACGCGTTGTCGTTTGAACCTCTCTGTTTCTATGGATAGAAGACTTTTTGGACTTCATGTTTAGTTGACTTAACAATTGAAAAAACAACACCCAAAAGAGGACAATCACGGTTGACCCGAGTCCGACACAAAAATATATGAAAGTGCTTGGTATCTTCAGTTCTTGGTAATTCATCATCGTCTTTTCAAACATATTTTTCTGTCATTGTTTTACCCTTGTCGAAGATTCAATTACAGAGGAGCTGACTTTTAGAGCAAGCGTCAACTCGGGTAGAAAGTAATCAAGGTCTACTGGGTTCCTTTTCACTAAATTAGAGTAATGGTTGAAAGAGATTAAAATTTTTATTAGACAAAAAAAATCAAGTGTCTACTGAAAGGACGATGTATCTAGGTGATCTGTTAATACTTTTGTAAACCAAGGTATTTTTGTTTAGTTTTGTGAGGGGGACATGTAAATTTTAAACTGGAAGTGAAGAAGATGATCGCTTGATAGGATGTCATCTCAAACGGTAATAGAGGTAAATTGAAGGTCTAGATGATTAGACAGGACAAAATCATGGCTCAAGGTTCAACCAGAATGATTAACTTAAGGTAAATTTTTAGATTAAGGTAGGATATACATGCCAAGCAGAAGTGACAAACAAAGACTTTTGTAAGCAACAGTGATGAGTAATTCAGATTCATGTTGAAATTAACACAAATGACAAGCTATTTGTTGGTAACCTCAATTTTTTAAGAATCTTTGATAGTGGTGCAAAGCTAATGCGAAACTTCCTATCAGAAATTATGATGTTGTAATTAGTGGGCATACAAATAAATATCAATGCAAAACATCTTAGCAAAACAGCAGCGTAAAAATCACTCGAATCTAACAAGAAGTGGCAAAATTTTTATTTATTTTAATAGCTAAACCAACCAACAGTTTGCAGTTTTAATATTCTTTCCTGAGAAAAAATATAGATTGAGGTGAACACTCTAACAATGACACATTATTTTCACTTAAAAAGGTGGTCAGCAGGGCACACAATATATAGAGTATTCTACACATTGTCAATAATTTCTAGTTTTTCACTGGTTCGTTTCATATTCTGATAAATGCTGATATGCATTTTAAATCCATTTAAAAAATTAATACCATAAATTAAAAAAATTAGTAAAAAGACATAAATAATCAAATAAGCAAAAAGGGTTCTAACATTGTTTCTTTGGGATTTAGGAGGAAGGTGCGTTTTCATTTCTACACAAATCAAGCTGTTACTTCTTTGGATTTTTTCCACGGTTTGTGCATTTCATGTCTGTTCGGAACGCATTAATCTTATCACTTTGATCACCTGCGCCTATAATACACTTCATCAGATTTGAACACACAGGAGCGAAATGTCTAAATACTTGGAAGTTTAGATACTGCTTGGGTTTTTTGACTGGTTGAGTGACACGAAATAAATAATATTCGATCTTCACTGCAAACTTCAATGCATGACCAAGGTCAACATTTCTCTTAAAATCCGCCACACAGCTGCTAGATTTTTGACCCGTTCCGCAGAAATTGCACTTTCGACAAGCACACAGATTTGAAACATCAAAATCAGTATTTATTTTCATAATACCTATATACTGTGTACTCGAGTATAATACCTTTGTACTCGGTTCTTATTATCTGAGCCCGAAGTTTAATTCTATTAGGTACTGAAGCTACTGCCACCACGGCAGAATCATCATCAACCATGTGGACTACTGGGTCATTTTTAGACTAGCAATAGATTTCAAATTGTCAGCAAAGCCAAGTTTCTTAACAAAATAATGCTGATTCTTAGAGTTTTGCATATTACTCTTGTCAGGAAAATATGAAAGCACCACAGGAGTAGAGAAGACATGGTGAGGTTGCGTCAATGACCAGATAGTTGGGATTGAACTCTCAGTAATTGGGCTTGAAGGTATCAAATTCCTACTTAATTGCATCTATTGTGAAAAATTAACAGCAAACCATTATTGCATTGTCTTTATCTTTTTCAATATGCTGTTGTAAAAAGTTCAGCTCTGTACATAAAATAGGACTAACTACGTATACAATATAATATCTTCTCTGGAATGTTAACCTAGTGCATTGTCAACAATCAAAGCCCATATAGCAAGCTAATTCGTCAGTAAGCAAGGTCGATCAAGTATTTCCAGGAACAAGAGAAGTGTAGGGACCCACTTACTGATTCTCTGTGATTTAAAGGCGAAAAATTACCAACAGCTACGTGCTGCCCTTGTGGTAGATTTCTCCCCTCTTCTGATCGTTGGTAGAGACACCTTCAGAAAACTGGCAATGCACCTAAATTGCTTTCTCACAGCTGACACAACTTATAAATTTGGAATATGGGTGGCATTGTAGAATTAGAATTTTAGAAAGTGTTTTAATTTAAACACCACTGCAGCTCTCGGAGGGGGAGATGAAGAACCAGTACGCCAATAAACAATTTTGACACAGAAACTAAATAGATAATATTGCACTTTTTGTAAGTGACCGAAAATATCAAAGTAATACAGTCCATAAATAATACTTCATTATTTCATTTACTGCAACAAATTTATAATCACTGACGGCCACTGTATTCCATTATAATGTATTTCAAAGTTTTTTCAGTTTAAACTGTTGCAGATGTTCAAAGGTCAAATGCCAAATGAGAAATCATAACTTGTTTTTATTCAATTCAAAATCCAGTTCAATGTTTCAAGGAAGTTTCATCATAATACCCTTACATTTACAATTAGTATTAGCAGTATTCTTAGCAGTAGCAGTAGCATTAGAATAAATAGTAAATTATTTAGTATTTACAGTAGAAGTATCATGTACAAAAGGTTCTTTTGGTTAATTCTGCATCCCCATTAATATTCCCTGATATTTTCTACTTAACACTGTGTAACTGTGTTCTATGTAAAACTGTAGTAGTATTATTAGTAGAAGCAGTAGCATTAGTAGTAGTAGTAGTTATAAAAGTAGTAGTTTCAGTAGTTGCAGTATTAGGAATAGTTTAATCTTAACACCAGTACTAGTGATAGCAGTAGCATTAGTAGTAGTTGTGGTAAAAGTATTAGTAGTAGCTATAAGTGTAGCAGTAGCAATAGTAGTAACAGTAGTAATAGTAGTTCTAGTAGTAACAGTGGTAGTAGAAGTATTAGCTATTGCAAAAGTAGCAAATAATATAGTGGTAATAGTAGTAAAATTGGTAATAATAGCAGTAGTAGTATTAGGTATAGCAAAAGTAAAAATGGCAATAGTGGTAATAGTAGTAACAATAGTAAAAATAGTAGCAGTAGTATTAGTAGTATGACTAGTAACAGAAGCTGTAAGCCGATAGCACATTTTGTAATGGTCAAGATTCCCCTAAACATTCCCTGTAGGCTTAACATCAATAATATTAGCCTTTAGTAATAAAATTTTTAGTAGTAGTAGTGGTATTAGTTGTAGGATTTTACTGGTAGTAGTATTTGTAGTAGCAATAATAGTAGCAGTAGAAGTAGTACCTGTAATAGTAGTAGTTTCCTTATTAGTAGAAGTAGTAGTAGTAATAGCAGGAGCAGTAGAAAAGAATCTACAAGATAACAATGGTTTAGGATAAAAAGAAAAAAAGTATATCTACAGCTAACAAAAATGAGGAATAAAATGCAAATATTGTGGTCAAGACCTTCTCCCATTGCATCCGCTGTCATAAAACAAAAACAAGGATTTAAAAAACAACCGAAAACACAAATAAAAACCAAACTGTAAATCACACCTCAGAAATAAAAGTAAAACCCTTTCCTTCCAAGGGTAAAAGGGTAACTCTGTAGGATTTCAAATCATGAAAGGCAATTCAAGAAAGTGTATCAAAGTTCATTTGACTTGTTGTCGTTTTAATGCCAATCACTAACCAAGTCTTGCGATATCTGAAATTTTGCTAGGCTGCAGACTATTATAATTTGGAAGAGAAAAATCTTAATTAATTGTTTCATTATAAATGGGTCTCAAATTAGTTTTCACTCTATCCGTATTAAAAGCTACTTTTGTTGTATAAATTTTTTGGTTCCGACTTATTCTCTCTAAAAACTTTCAAGATACGTTAAACATAGGCAATTATTAAGCTATGTACAATCAACATGAAGTGTTATGAGTTGTCGGAAACTTTTCTTGCCAAGATGGGATCAAAGTTTTTAAGCCTAGAACTTAGCTTCGTGGATTTGTTTATTCTAAGCTTGTCTTCCAACAACCTCTCTAAAAATTGTTGGTGAATTTCATTAATATAGTAACGAGCACAAGTACAGGAAATAAAGAAACACTTTACCCAGTTTTTGTCGGGTTGTGTCTTTCCCAGAGTTGTAAAAGGTCTGTAACTTTTTACAGTTAGTGAATTCTACGTTCAGTGTGTATTTTTTAAACAAATCTCAGTTGGGCACCCAGTTATGGAATATAGGATGAATTTAGGATTTTCTCTTTTCACTTGCCAGTGGGATGCTTTTAACTAGATACTCTGTTGTTTTGTATGCTTTATTGTGATTTAACCCATTTCTTATAATAAATTCCGGCAACTTTATGAGATACCCATTACCAAATAGCTCGTCATTTATTGATTTGAGTTTTGGGTCTATATGAGCCCCATAATATAACCGTATCATTCGATGAATCGAGGAAATGACCACTGTTCTCTTTACATACAGGAGAGGAATTAGGTGCATAGAAGATAAATACAAACATCTATAGTTGTTTGTGGGATTCCTGTTAATCAAAATCTGCTAGAAGACTTAATGAAACTGTCTAAAAAAGGCAGTTTGGGATTTTATCCAATTTCTAAAGTGAACCAAAGATCCAAATATAGCGTACTAATATGTGCCTTAATATGTAGCCTCTTCATTGTCCCAAACAGAATTCAAATTATGCACAAACCGAACCCAAAAAGAATGTTTTAGAGAAAAACTAGAGTTTTCAAAATATTTCTATGTAAAAAGTGGCAAAAAATGTGAGAGTACCCATTGGTAGACCTATATTTTGATGTAAAAAATTATTTTATATCGCAAAGAATGAAGGTGAAAGAAGGAGGAATCAAACACAGCGTTCTGGCAAACGAGACTGATAATGGTTTCAAATTTTAAAGTAAGGTGGTCACTTGTGGTTATTTTGTCTCTATTGTTTTCTAGTTTTTTGTTAAGCAAATTAACATTTTCTGATATCACAGGACACATGTAAGAAAATGGCTTCAAAATTTCTCTAAGTCATACCATTTTATATTCAGGTCTTCCAATCTTTAACATGGTTAAATGACTGGTTAAATTTACAGATTTTTTGTAGACAGCCGAAAAGAGGATGAATATTTTTGGAATGGCCATTTCATATTCTGGGGGCAAGAGAGCAAGAAGAAGCCACAATGGGTCGTAGAAGTACTGCCTCTTTGTGGATTTCTTAAATAATAAAAAATATTAGGAGTAGAGTGGTCTTATGGATAAAAATATTATAGATCTGTTGAGTAATGAGCCTTCTATGTTTTAAAGTTCCGAGTTTTTTTCTTTTCCATTAATTTTGGTCATATGACAATCTATAGGTAAAATATTTTGGTCTTTGAGTTTTTGAAATTTTATTACTAAGGAGAAAAACTTTGTTCTAATGATCTTTTAACTCAGTAAACCACGATTCCCCACTAGTGAAAGTCTTTTAGTTTACCCAGGGGGAAGCAGCTTGGGCAAGTTCAAAACTTTCCATAGACATTTTAAACTAACCTGCAATAGCCTTGAATTTTATTGTCCTTGAAAATACAGTTGGGTGATTTTTCAGAATTTTTTTAAATCATTGTAAAATTCACTATTTTCAAAACTTAATTTTGGTGGAGATGCAACCAAAACTGAGTATATGACAATATTATTCCGGAGTTTTAAAAGCCTATAGTTCCCAGCCATAGGGTCTATGAAACGCTAATGTTGCACAACACACAGAGTTTGAACACACTGCTCGATAACTAAATAGGCTTACAATTCAATCATTAGGATTTGCGACATTTTAAACTAACCTGCAATAGCCTTGAATTTTATTGTCCTTGAAAATACAGTTGGGTGATTTTTCAGAATTTTTTTAAATCATTGTAAAATTCACTATTTTCAAAACTTAATTTTGGTGGAGATGCAACCAAAACTGAGTATATGACAATATTATTCCGGAGTTTTAAAAGCCTATAGTTCCCAGCCATAGGGTCTATGAAACGCTAATGTTGCACAACACACAGAGTTTGAACACACTGCTCGATAACTAAATAGGCTTACAATTCAATCATTAGGATTTGCGGTACCAAAAAAAGTCTTATGGATGTGAAAATAATGGCATATTTCAGTGTACAGACTCCCTCTAAGCGGTATTAATCTATTAATAAAACTGCTGTTATGCTTAACGAATTAACTGGTAAAAAGGAATACACTGATGCGGCCATAATTACTTTTCATATAGGGGTAGTCAGTGACAATGAAGAAGGGGAAAAGTAGAGTAAAGGCCCTTCCTATGATATTTCAACTGGTAATATACGAATGATAGAGCTTGATATCAATTATTCTTCTGTGACAGACAATATAGATGAAAAAACCGAATACAGACTTCCTACAACTTCTACTTTGTATGCTGCTGGTGTCCATGACGTACCATTATGCCTTATTAGGAAAACAGCTGCAACGGTATTGCAAGGACAAAAATCGTATCTACGAAATCTGAACCGTCAAAAAAAACAAAGGTACATGTCAAAATTGAAACAGATAACTTAGTCTTGGAATCTTTTACAAAAATACCACTGAGATTGAGAGACAATGATAGTCACAACAAGCATGCAGAATCTTAAGTTGTTTTTTCAGTTTTAAGACAAAACTATTCGCGCTGTTTACATATGGGAAACTTCATGACATATTTTTCAGGATGATGTGACATCCGACTTCACATTAATGTTCGAAGAACTTAAAAACTTTTAGAAAATTATGCTAGTATCAGGGTAACATCACTTTTCAAGTGAATTAATGCACTGGTTTCGTTCAAAGTGTCTGGTGACTCCCTTAGTTGGGCAAGTCATAAGTAGAAATACATTTATGAATGCCAATAATAAACAAACACGCTTCAAATAACAATGAACTCCAGGAAAGCAACAAAATGGTTAAAGAGATGCCAATTTTTGAAGCCATGAGTACTAAACTTCAGTATTATCGGAATTGATACTACAGAGAATCTATTCATACGAACAAATGATACATTTCTTTGATTTTCATTGCTATAGAATGATTATTGGAAATAATTGATAATTATTGGAAATAATTAATATTAGATACAGAACATGTGCGTTGGTTTTTTTTTATTGATATCTTTCCAAAATAAATTTATACAATGGAAAACTTATTGCCTGCTGTTGAAAAAATTAACTATCATAAAGTCTTCTTTCGTGATTTTTTCCCCAGCCAGGATCTTCTCACACAACATCATTCTTAAGGACTCCATGCCACAGTCTGTGCTTAAAAATCACTTGAAGGATGTTCTCTCAGAGATATCAAGGCTATCGAGAAGAAAGGACGTGTTTATTGTAAGTATAGGTCAGATGGTGCTGGCTCTAAGACAGAAGGATAATACCACAAATTGTGTAGTAAGAAACTACAACTCTATTAAACTAAATAATTAGTTAAAAAGCAAATTTAATCAACAGAAAAAAACTTACCAACTAGTTGAGACCCTGCAAAAAAAAATATACAAAGCTGGAGTGAAGAGAGTGTCAAATTATACTTCCAACTGTGTTGCGAGTAATTCCATATTTAACTTTAATTTATTTTGTATACTATCTTTTGTGAATCATGACAAAAGGATACGTTCAAAAATGTCCGTCAGTTCTATGGAGAACATTAATATCCAAGTTTTCCAAATAGGAACATAGTGCCAGTTTAGTTATTGCAAAAAAGTATTCGACGCCGCCAAACTTTAAGTTACAAAACCCAATCTCACTGCACTAAAGCAATTATCGTAAAATCTTACCGGTAACTGTTCTTGGGCATTAATGTGTTAGAATCTACAAACAGGGAGTCTCTCTACGACCTACCGTGGCTTCTTATACCCCTCCTGCTACTTGAAAAGAGAAATGGGAGTCTAGATTTTGATTTTGTCCTGTTATGCCCAACCTAAATTTGTATATTAAAATACTTGTGGTTGCCTCTAAATTGGTAGAACTGACCAACAACTGGGAGAGAGGTCGCTGGGAAACTAATATTCAATCAACAAATCTATGAAGCTACGCTTTAGATCCAAGTGTTTCAATTCCACCTTAGCCCAACGTGTTTACATCAACATACATTAATTTATTTTAATTTAAAATACCTCCTTTATTGCCTCTGCTATAGGTCTTTTACAATACATTTTCAGAGAGGCAGTTAAAATCAAGGAATATGTGAAAAAACATTACGCCTTTATTAGAAATACGAAAGAAAAATATTTGAGCCCCATTGATAATGAAATACTTAATTCAGATTTTTTTTCTATACTGTAATACTTTCCGACCTTGAAAATTTTTAGATAATACCATACATGGTAAGTAATTGGCCTTTTAAATAGCACTAAACAAAATGAACTTTACCCAGTTACTTTTTTATTGTTGCTGAGAAAAAAAAAACTACTATTTTAGTGTTTCTTACGTTTGGTAATATTTATTGTTTGGTTTTGAGGTACATTTTTATTTTTGCACTAAGGACGGTCAACCAGAGGTTTTGACCGAAATATTCGCATTGCTCTTTATTTTAGTTTTCTAAATTAATACCCTTAGTTCCTCCCGAAATATTACCAATACGTCTGTTTGATAAGTTGTTTCCGAAAAGTAAGTATTTATTTACTTTAATAATCCCCTCAACATTCACTGGAAATTTTACCATATTGCCGTTAGTCTTGGAAGTAGTAGGAAGCAGATTTTGAACTAAAAAATACTATGTCTGTACTATTACTTCTACTACTACCATTAGTACTATTGCTGCTACTGCCACTACAATCTGTTTTTATTTGTAAATCCACTTAAATCATAATCCTGAAAATTTAAACCTATTAACCTTAGTTCTTCTTGAAATGGTGCTGGTACACCCTTATGACAACTTACTTTCGATATATTGCGATTTTATTTACTTCAGCATCCCCCTTAACATTCCTTCGAAAGTCTTACTATGTTACTCTTAGCCCTGGAAATAGTAGCTAAATTGGTAGAGATATTAGTAGAAGTAGTAATAATATTAGTGGGCACCACAGCAGTAGAAGCAGTAATATAAATTTTGACCGTTGTTTGATTTAACATACACCTAAACATTCCCTCAAAATTTTAACTTTGTGCTATAAGCCGTTCCTGGAATTTTCCTGATACATCCTTTTGACAAACTATTGCATATGGAGATTTTTTATTTAGTTTTACATTTCATGAATGTTTTATCTGAATACCTGTAGCCTTAATAGTAGTGGTAGTTCTAGTGGCTATTTAGGATCAGTAGCAATTGTAGTAAGTGCAGTATTAGAGTATTTTCTATTAAAAATTGAAGCAATAATGGTAGTAGTAGAAGTGTGGCAGAGGCGTGCACAATACAACTTTTGGTTATTTAAAAATCTTCTGAAATGTATTTCTAAATTTTTAACTTCTTACCCAAAACTATTTTTGAGAATCTGCTCTTAAGTCTTTGTAACATCCTGCGGGCACATAGTGTGTTTTGATTTAGTTCAATATTCCCCTGGAAATTTAACGAAAAAACTCCATAAGGCAAATACTGATTTTGGACACCCATTCTCAGGTTGTCCAGGACCCCCTTGATCAAACATATACCCTCTTTTCCTGTAGTAAATCCTAATGCTAAACAAGTGGTAAATTGCTTAGCATACATTTTCTGCCAAAAGGGCTATGGGGGCTTTTGTCATTTCCACAGGCATTGTTATTTGAAGTTTCTACTATAAGGAACATAGTATGGTTATGCAGATTTTCATCAGAAAGTTTTGTGGAAGGGGAGAAAAAAGTACATGGGAGGGGCCTATTTCCCTTTCAACAAGTTACGAGTTTTGAAATGTACACTAAAAATTTCAATTCATAATGAAATGAGATCTCCCGATAATTCCATATTAGTATAAAGCTATAAATGAACAATAGGTTAAAAAACATAGCTCCAGCTACGATGTCTACTTGGGCTTTGCTATTGAAATATTTTTGCGATTGTAATATTCATATTCACTAATTGTCTCTGGAAAGGATTGGAAATCCTGGAAGTGTCCTGGGAAATCCTGGAAAGATTTAAAGTAAGCTTTAGCGACGGATAATTTTTATCAAGCCTAAGGCCAGTTTCTATTTTAGGCTTTCGGTTCATATGACACTGAATGTGCAAGTGCCCTATAACCTTGAAATGCAGACTGCTTAGTATCATGGAAAGCTCTCATACGGCTGCTCGCTTGGAACATATATAACTTCGTGTAGTTTTCCATCTATAAACAGAAAAGTCGGGATATATAATAGGACATTAATTTTTTTTACTTGTCACGAAGAAACAGTAATGATTACGGTTAAGATATATTATATTAATGAATGATCCAGTCAGAAGACAGGCATAAGAATGAAAAAAAAAATGTAGATTGTACTCTTTTTTGTGAGGACGGGATAAAGCCTATTCTTTCTTCGTCTAAACACAAAAGTCTGAGTCTCTTTTACCCTCTCACTTGCACAAACAAATTCCGGGATCTTGAGTTTAGTCCCCTTGCATTGAAACAAAAAAGGATATACATACACAACGTATAAAATTCATTAATTTTAGGTGAATATACTAATAGCATGCAATCTTTTTAAACTGTATGTGCTACTTACTCGCCTTCATTCTTCAAAAAAATAAAAATATACGACTCTCCTTATTCTTGGAGACACAATAACGCTTTGTGTTAGGTTGCTGTCAACTCAGAGACACATAATACCTGTTATAAAACATCGTAATATTGGCTGGGAGTTATCGGCATTTCCAATTGTATAAGAAAACTTACGTTATATGGTGAGCTGTTAATCTTTTTTTAGATAAGACATGCAAGCTGCTCCAGGAGCATGCTGCTATTTAAAAAAAATTAAACTACTTGTCTACTTACTTCTTATATTCTATGCTGTATTTTTGCAGTTGGTACCTTGTTCCTAAGATCCATAATAAAAACTGGGGGAATCTCATTTAGAACCAAATGAGATTCATTTGCACATCCTGTAAGTTACAAACCTTTTCCCAGTAATAGGTTAAATTCAAAGGTAAGACAGAACACCCATATGCGACGATTCTCTATAGGAGGGCAACGGCAGAAGGGTGAAAGATCTAGATATATGAAAAACAGCCTCTGAAAAGGGCTGTCTCTACTCTTCCAATATACCTGCAAACTAAGGACCTTGCAGTTAACTCAATCCTCACTTGAGGAGTGGTACCCTTCGAGGAAATTATAGCCTAGTAAACGAGACAGCATTCCCACGAGATTTCTTTTAAGGGAAAATTTTTCTTGGCTTGATCTATTTTGGTGGGTTATCTCTTAATAGCTGATTTATTTACTATGGGCTGCTTGTAGGCATGAATATATAATGAATCCGGAGGTCAATAGGCTTTAGACTGTCTGTATAGGATTTCGAATCTTGTTGATAGAAGAAAATGATTCCTTATACCAAACTGCTTTTCAATTTACGAAAAATTGAGAAAACAAAAAACGGGTTTAATTTCTATAAGCCAGGAAACAAAAATAAATAAAACATATAAATTACACTTTAATTAAAAAAATTAAAATACACCAAATATTTCGGCCCCGCGTCCCTGAGCTCTTCTAAACGGAAAAAAAAATACAAATCAGCAATCGAAGACTTTTAAGACATCATAAAAAAATTATTCCAAGACAACTAAAACACCACGAAAAAAATATAAACAATAAAGTAAATAAGAACAATTCACATTATAAAACAGAACTCCCTAAAGTAATAACTTTAGAATAAAACTAAAGCAACTGTTTATAATGAAACTTTCCTCTGCCACATTCGGTGCGTAGGTAGGAAAATATTAAAAATGAAAATTATTAATACTTGCAACAAAACAAAAGCAGGTCACCCAACCCCAAATCCAATCAAAATCTTACAGGTTAATGAAGCAAAGTTATGAATTATAAATTCAATGGATGTTTTCATTTGCTATTTTAGCAGCAGTTCGTTTACTTCTTAAAGCATTTACCTTGCTTTGACTTTCTTTCGCAAGGTAATTGCTTGTTTCGGGACAATTATGAAAATCAGTACTCGTTGAAGTTTTTGACTAGTCTTTAATTTTACCATTTTAAATTGAATTTATCTTAAAATCCCCTTCATCTCTATTAATACCAATAACCCCTTTAGATAATTGTTTTTATTTCAATAATTTCTCTGAAACTTTGAAAAAGTCCTAAAGACTTATCAACAATTTTTGTCTGATCAAATAAAACATTGTGATGAGGAAAATTGTACACGTGTTCCACTATAGTGGATTCAAATGTTTCAGGTTTTTTATTCTGTCTTAGTGAGCAATCTATCGCATTTTTGTGTTGCTTTAGCCCATTTTGTAAATTCTGCAATGTTCTACCTACATAAAATTTACCACAAGAGCATGGAATTTTGTAGCCACCTGTTGTATATTTCTTGGAACTTTATCTTTTCCATTATTTGGCCATGAGCTTATGTTTTGTCCTAATTTAGAGTATTTTTTATGTTATGTTTTTTAATTCTCTCCTTAATTTCTGTGACTACATTGGGATATAAGGCAAAGTTATGTTATTTTTTTTTTTGTGTTGATCCATTTTCTTCTAATATTATAGGCTCCTTTAACTTTTTTTTTTCCTTTTTTCAATTATTTGAAAATCATTTTTTCGGCATATTCATTTGCTACTAGAATATCCTTAATTAAACTTTTTTTTTAAATATACTTTGTTGGTTTCTTCATACGCATGATTTCCAACAAATTATATCAATTTCCAAAAATTCTTTTGAACATGTTTTAAGGTTATCGAGGGAAAAATTAAACCAAAAATTTTTGCAATTAAAAAGGGAACATGAAAGACAAAATATTTCAACTTATAAACCTAATCATCTCCCAGGACCAGGTGTGATTAATTTGACAAAGAACAAAAAGGAAACCAAAGAACAAAAGGAAATCATTAAAAAATGTATAAAATTTGGACTAAATCTAAAAAAAGTACCGGGTAGAAGATATAATTTCAAAGATTGAGACAGGGATTTATATGTTTTCAAAAGATTTTAATAATGTAGATGATTTAAGACTGGGAGTTGTAAATATTTTAAAAGATTTTGAAAATTTTCAAGAAAACCTTAGGAACAAAGATACAAAAATTTGGAAAGATTTAAAAAAAGATGATTATCTAATAATAACGATAGCTGATAAAAGCAATACAGTAGTAAAAAAAATATCGAAAAAGATGATTATGATAGTAAAATAGAAACAATTCTAAAGGATATTTCAACATACAAAAAACTTAACTGATCTGCAGACCCAACTGCATCTTATGCTGCAAAACTAAGAAAGGATTTAGAAGACCTTAAAATTAATCAAAATATAAAACCACAGATGTACCATAAGTTTTTTCCGATGGGATCAGTTTGCCCAAGAAAATACGGTTTGCCAAAAATACGTAATACAGGTATTCCTCTAAGACTCATAGTATCAACGAGAAACTCACCAGCAGAAAATAATTAAAAAATGGGTAACAATGACGCTTGAGCCTTTATTATATCTCCAAAAGGTCTTATATAAGAAACTCAGAATAAAAAAAAAATAAACTTAAAAATATTGAACTATCAAATGATTCTAGACTTGTAAGTTTTGATATAAAATCAAGGTATACATTTATACCTTTCGATAAATCTGTATTTGTTTTATCCAAAAAACTTGATTTGCATAAAAGTGAGATAGAAGAATTATCTGGAGGTATTTAGATTGAAACTATATTAAATTTAATTAAAATAACTAGCAAGTATACTAATTATTTCAAATTTAGAGATAGTTTTTTAACATCAAGCTAGAGGATTAGCAATGGGAGAACCCTTAAGTCCACTGTTAGCAAATATTTATGTAGAGTATGTAAAGACTTTAGCTATTGATACATATTTCTTAAAGCCTAAATTTTGGGACAGATATATGGATGATCTTCTAGTTAGTTGGAATCATGTGGAATCACAACTTGAAGATTTTCTGGGAAATTTCAATAATTTGGGCGGGGAATTAGTTCTTAAAATTGAAAATGAAACAGAGAATAAGTTAATTTTTCTGGATATTTGGATCCATAGAAAGAATAATGAACTATTTTTTTCAATTCACCGTAAACCAACTAGTAACAACCGCTATTTGTCTTTCGCATCAAATCACCCGATCCAAGTAAAAAGGGGGGTAAATATATCTTTAGTTGATAGAGTGTTAAAATTGGCTTAACAAGAATAAATGAGTAGTGAAATATTTTTTATTAAGGATATTCTAGTAGGAAATGGATATCCCGAAAATATGATTTCTCAAATAACTGAAAAAAGGAAAATGAAGTTAATGGAGCCTATAGTATTAGAAGAAAATGGATTGACTAAAAAAACAACTTAAATATCTAACAGAAATTAAGGAGAGAATTGAAAAAAACATAATATAAAAATAGCTTTTGAATCAGGGCAAAATATAAGCTCATGGCTAAATAATGGAAAAGATGAAATTCCAAGAAATATACATCAGGGGGTAAAAAAATTCCATGCTCTTGTGGTAAATTTTATTTAGGTAGAACACAACAGAATTTACAAAATAGGCTACAGCAGAACAAAAATGCGATAGATTGCTCGCTAGGACAGAATAAATAACCTAAGACATTTGAATCCGCTATAGCGGAACAGGTGTATAATTTTCCTCATTCACAATATTTTATTTGATCAGACAAAATAGTTGATGAGTCTGGTGGGCTTTTACAAAGTTTCAGAGAAATTATTGAAATAAAAAATATTATCTCTGGGGATAGTAGTAGTAATAGAGATGAAGGGATTTTAAGATAAATTCAATTTATAATAGTTTAATTAGAGACCAGTCAAAAACTCCAACGAGTACTGATTTGTAAAATTGTCCCAAAACAAGTAATAACCTTGGTCAAGCAAGGTCAATGCTTTAAGAAGTCAACGGACTGAAGCTAAAATAGCAAATGAAAAAATCTATTTAATTTATAATTCATAACTTTGAATCATTAGCCGTTAAGAGTTTGATTGGATTTCGGGTTGGTGACCTGTTTTTGTTTTGTTGAAAGTGTTGATAATTTTCATTTTTAATAGATTCTTATTTATACACCGAATGTGGCAAAGGAAAGTTTCATTATATACAATTTCTTTAGTTTGATTCTAAAGTTATTACAGTCAATGCAGGAATTTTGTTTTATAATTTGAGTTGTTCTTATTTATTTTATTGTTAATATTTTTTTTTGGTGGTGTTTTAGTTGTAGTGGTATAATTTTCTTATGATGTCTTAAAAAAGTTTAAAATTGTCGATTTCTAATTTTTTTATATTTTTTTCCGTTGAAAAAGGCTCTCGGATGTGGGGCCGAAATATTCAGAGTATTTTTGTTTTTTTAGTTAAAGTGTGGTCTATATATTAAATTTTTGTTCACTGCTTCATAGAAATTAAACCTGTTTTTTCTTTACTCATTTTTTTGTTGATAGAAGAGCACCACCAATTACTGAAAACCAGGTTGTGACCAAAATGGGCTCAATAATGCAAAAGGCCCAAATTCACTCAAGGTCCCAGGGACTTCTTGTAGTCCGGTTTCAAGTCGTCTGAAGGGTGTCGTTGTGGACTTGAGAAGATCTGTGATCCCCGTCTTGTACTGTTATTTTGGATTATTGCTTTTTTCGGGGCCAAAATAATTTCAATGATTTAAAGTATATGGAAAGTGAAACATGGAATGTTACGACGTAAATAAGTAACTAACGTAGGGACATTTTAATTGAAAAATTCACATTATTCGAATTGGACCTATTAATAGTTTCAGAAAGTCGCATTTCTGGGGTAGGAATTATAATTCTAGGTGATATAGGATCTGTTTCTTCAGGCAGAAAGAATGGGATACATTGACAGGAAGTAGAGCTCATGATTAACTTGGAAGCTAATAAGTCTTGTTCGGGCTGGGAGTGTATTAATAATAGAATACTAATCTTTCACTGTATGACTAAAAAGTTCAGGTTATCAGTTATAGCAGTATGTTTCCCTATAAAATCAACTACTAAAAGACTCAGATGAATTTTACTTTCAGTTGCAGTATTTGGTAGAGATAGTAAATGATAGGATTCTAGCGTACGTGAATTTGATGTAGGAAAAGAAAACAGTAATAGCTACAGACTGCTGCAAAATTGTAGGAATAACATTCTAGTTATAACCAATGTGGTGTTTAGGCAAAAAATGGCCCATAAGGCAATATGGTAACAATATGGTAAGACGGCAAACCTCATTGATTAGATTACAGTAAACAGAAGAATAGCAGGATCAGTAAAAGATACTACGGTATATAGGAGTGCTGTTATTGATGTTAAAAGTAAAGATCACCATCTAGTAGTGTCTAGGGTTAATTTAAAGCTGAAATTTTGGATGCATAACTACCTCCAGGAAAGTTACAATGTCTGTAGACTCTAGGATAAAAATTTGAAAGAAAGTTTCCAGGAACAGTTAAATACTAAACCGGAGAATTTGAAATTTGACATTGTTTAAGAAGAATGTAATAATTTTATGAAACCAATTTTTGAACTTACTGATGGTATTCTAGGGAAAAAAGTTTAGAACGCAGCCAGGAGTATTAATGAAAACTCTTATATTTAATAGACAAGAGAAGAGGCTTGTACAAGAGTTATCTGAGGGATAGATCATACAGAAACAAAAGTAATGTAAAATAAAGTTAAAAAACAATTAAAATTTTAACTAAGAAGGCGTAAAGTGGAGGTTATGAATTGAAATGCCGAGAAACTGGAATCTCAATTTATTAACTGGCATGCTAATAAATTGATAGGAAGTAGTCAATTCGGACTTGTTCCGGTTGAATACAGGAGTGGGGCCAAAGTTTGTGATAAGGAACGAGTTACAGAGAGACGGATAGAATACTTTGACAATGGGATAAACTGAGATTGAGTTACATAAAACAATAGAGGAAAATGAAAAAGTTTGTGATACGTTTGTTGTGAAGGCAGATTTGTTTTGTGGAAAAATAGGAAAAAAGTGACAGTGCTAAAAAAAAAAAAAAGATTAAAGGTTTCGATAGTTTGGTAAATAAGTTTCTTAAATATGGTGGCTCTGGGGTTGTAAATAAGTTAGTGAAGAATATAAATATGATTTTTGAAAAAGGGGAAGCACCTAAGATCTTAAGAAAGCCTTGATTAAACTTATGAATAAGAAAGGTGATAAGAGTGATCGTGGTAATCATCGAGGCATTAGGCTGGCCTCTTTGGTTATCAAATTACTTGGTAGTATGATTATTTTTAGTTTGAGAGATAGTTTTAAAAAAAATTACAAGAGAAGAACAGTGCGGTTTAAAAAAGGATGTTTGAATAAAAATTTTCTTTTAGGTTAATAATTGATAACTGCCTGAGTTATCAAATAGCTTAGGTCCTCAGTTTTATAGATTGTGAGCAAGCTTTAGAATAAAACAATAGAGGAAAATGAAAAAGTTTGTGATACGTTTGTTGTGAAGGCAGATTTGTTTTGTGGAAAAATAGGAAAAAAGTGACAGTGCTAAAAAAAAAAAAAAAGATTAAAGGTTTCGATAGTTTGGTAAATAAGTTTCTTAAATATGGTGGCTCTGGGGTTGTAAACAAGTTAGTGAAGAATATAAATATGATTTTTGAAAAGGGGGAAGCACCTAAGATCTTAAGAAAGCCTTGATTAAACTTATGTATAAGAAAGGTGATAAGAGTGATCGTAGTAATCATCGAGGCATTAGGCTGGCCTCTTTAGTTATCAAATTACTTGGTAGCATGATTATTTTTAGTTTGAGAGATAGTTTTAAAAAAAATTACAAGAGAAGAACAGTGCGGTTTAAAAAAGGATGTTTCAATAAAAATTTTCTTTTAGGTTAATAATTGATAACTGCCTGAGTTATCAAACAGCTTAGGTCCTCAGTTTTATAGATTGTGAGCAAGCTTTAGATTCAGTTGATATAAGACGTTTGGCAAAGGTCTTGTCCTTGTGTGGTAAACCAGAGAAATGCATTAAAGTTAAAAGTAATATGTAGGAGAATAACACTACTTCAGTTAACGTAGCAAACGAGGTTAACAGTATTTTTCATATTACATCAGGATTTAAGCAGGGTTTTTTTTCTATCCCCCTTAGTGTGGATCATTTTGATGAGCTTTGTCTTAAGGATCGCAACAAAGGCAATGGGAGACCATGGAATATATTAGGGAAGAGAAACACTCCTGGACTTATATTATGCTGATAATTTAAGAGTCCTAGATGAAAGTTTGAGCAAAATGAATGACTTTTTAGAGGTTTTGCGAGCTCAAGGTGCTGAAATCAGTTTAAAAACAGATATTGTTAAGACTAGGTCACTAAGGATAGAAATAAGTGAAGATGAAAAGATGCCGTTAGGTAACAAATAGATTCATCACAGACAAATAGATTCAGGTGGAGAGCTTCACTTACCTTTGTAGTATTGTTAGTGAGGGCGGTGGGAGAAGTAAAGATGTGACCGTTAAAATGTAAAGCTCTCAGAGAGTTTTTTTTTCAAATTAAAAAAACAAAAATTAGAGGAATCAGAAAATAAGTCTGTAAACCAAGATTAGAATTTCGAAGGCTTAAGCAATTACAGTGATAAAATATGACTCTGAGGTATAGGTGCTCCAAAAAATGGAAGAATATTTGCTATTTTTTTCCAAAAAAAAGATTGATTATGGATTGTTTTGTGTGTTTTTTCAAAAAGTAGGCTTTACGAAAATTTTGGTTCAATTCCGCTTTCTAGGGCAATAATAAGAAAAGGTTAAGATAGTTTGGGCACTTTTTGTCGATGAGGGATGACAAATTCCCAAAGATTGTCCTGTTTGGCCAACCGTGTAGGGCTGAACAGAAAGCAGGCTGTCCAAGGTTTGGGTGGGAGGTTCTCATAAAGAAAGATTTAAAAGGAAGTAAAATTTCCTGGGAGGAATTAAAGACAAAGGCATTGAAAAGGTTTGGATGGGGAAGGAGGGTACGTACCTATGGTTGTCTCCTTTCGTTTGGTGCTGTGGTTTTGTTAGTGGTAGTAGTAGTAGTAATAACTGTATATCATTATTCTTAATGTTTATAACTAATTACAATCTTGAAGTTAAATATGACTGCCGTATTATGGTCAAAACACTTTTCTAGTATTATTGCTTAACCAGATAGATTGAATAATGACTTCATTTTAATAATATTATTAAACTTGACGAATTTAAAATCTAATTACAAATATAAGAAAAAGTAGCCAAAAAATTGGATGGGACAGCTTTAATGATTACTAGGAATAGTACTACTACTAACGTTACTACTAGGAATGATAGGCAGCAGAAGAGATACAGGTTGCTGGATCCTCTTGATGCTGCAAACACTGCCAACATGTCGGACCACCCTTGGAAGGATTTTGTTTTAATGCTATTTTGGATTTTTCAGGGTTATTTTTATTTTGCATTTAATATAATTATTTGTTTAAAAAAGTTTACTACCCATGGAGTAGATTACGTTTCCAAAATGCTGGTTACTTCAATTTTTAGTTTGTATGTTTTTGCTCCTGTTTTTTCTAGCTTTCTTTCATTTTCTTTTTTTTTGTATTGATCCATTGCCATTCCTTGTATTTTTGATGGGTTATAAAACAAATTAGCTAATTAATTAATTAGCGATAACTTTGAAAATGTGAAATCATTTAAAGTTCTTAAGACAGACAAGGGATGACCTATTCTTCCTGGCCTGTTATTATCTTGAGGTGCCGTTTGTTTCATCATGCATGGCAAAATTTGAGCTTGTAAACCTCCATCTCCCCCTGCTTATGTCTGCCACACATGGTTTACTCCTACGACTTGTTTGCGTGCAATCAAATGTGAACGATTGCTGAAATAGGCAAATCTCTGTAAAAACATAATTGGAGGCAAAGATACATCTGAATTTTGAAATCTGAGAAATCTGAATTTTTAAGTCAAGTTAATAACATTAAAAACTGTGCAAGGAGATGTGCTACTGGCCTAACACTTCTGACAACTAAGTGATGAGCAAGTCCAGAAGATTTTTGTAGAAGAAGCATAAATTAAAACACTTTTTTTGTTTTTCTAAGGAATTATCCTTTGAACTGATCTCTGGAAACCTTCTTCTTATCTTACTCCTCGCTTATGTTAAGACCTACCGGTATTTAGCCTAATCTTTATTAGTTTCAATATTAAATGCACAGGAATATTTTATTTTTCAAAGTTTAGTTAGCTATTATATTTCCTGTTTCTTTTTTCCTTCGGCTCTATTTTATTTAACATCTGCGTTTTTCATGACATTTTATAAGCCAAGGACCCTCGAGAATAGTATCAACACCTCCCTGCAATACTCATTAAAAAGCAATTTAGCTACTGGAAACTTTTAGAGATTATAAATGTATTCGAAAAGTAGTGTTTGGTTTTTGCAGCCTAAGAATTGTTTTCCTGATCCTACTGATCCATGACTATTGCTTGTTTTATTTTGTATGAAAAATATTAAAAAAAATCTACAGATGTCAGAAAATATGACAAGTCAGTATATTTTAGCTAGTTTTGAGGTTTTCTTTGCATAATCTATAAAGGAATATTTTTGCTGTCAACAAGCAAGTTTTGTTAGTAGAATCAGTTGTTAACTTCGACTTTGTTTCTAGATCATATATCTCCTCTTTCTTCTATCTGAAATTGTAAATATGGTTAGGACTTGCATAGAAGTATTGTCTTTGCAGGGTAAAGAGAGATGCGGCTTGAAATAAGTTAAATATTGGAACATGTTACTAAATACTACATTCTAGTTTTGTAAGCTCCTTGTATAATTAGGGAAGCGTTTACTTTTTTCATTCTAGGTTTCAGCTTTACTCTCTACTTCCCCCAAAAAGCTAAGTTTGTACACGGATAAAATTATTTTTATCGATTTTGTTTTTAGGGTTATGTACTATGTGTGCTCGACTATGACTTTATGACTTTGGACAATGCTTTTCTAGTGCACCGACCAGGTGTAAAAGTTAAAAAGGAAGACCTTGCAATCAAATATTTTACCCAGAACCAAAGTGCATACATCAGAGGAACAATACTGTCAGAGCTAAAAGTACTTTATGGTAGTTCACCAAATTGTTGGCTGTAGCTCTTTTAGCAGCTTTCAGGCTACATATGTTAATTTTTTTATTACGTGATTATATTATTGTTGTTCATTTCTAATAAATTACACTTAAACAAGTCTTTCAGAATAAGAATAGCTTAAAAATAAATATAATTATCATGATTATCATTAAAAATTGTCACAATTATCATGCATAAAATATTTACAAATTAAAAATGCAAAATGGCTTATGTTCAAGTTCTGATTCCGAATGAAATATTTCATAGGAAAACCTTATTAATTGATTGCTAGGAAAATTTATTTTTTATTTTGATATATTCAATACAATATATAATCGTCTTTTACAGCGTCAAATTAGAACTAGAACTAGAAACTACATACCGCTTACGGATATATGGAAAATAATCACTACATAAATTAAGTAGCCAACCTTGAGGTTTTAAATTAAAGAAGCATCAAAGGCTCTATGGACTATGAAAAAGACTCAATCTTTAGTACAGGTAGTGAAATGCTTAAAAGTAAAAAGTTTAATTTGCCGAGTGTGAATCAAAATCGAAGCTTTAAAACATTTATAAAAACCAATTGAAACCATGAAACCTTCAAAATATGTTTAATTTGCAAAACTAGTGAAACTAGTCTTTAAGTGATAGAATTGAACTTGTAAGAAATGGATGATCACTGACACTTAAAATATAATATATAATGCTATTACTTTTATTCTTTGGATTGACCTGTGTCAGAATTAAAGAGAATATGTTTCTTTGAAATATAATATGTATTGAAGGTAACTTTGAACATAATTAATCTAATGAATTCTAATGAATGGTAATAAACTGTAAATAAGGAGTAAAATGGCTAAATAGTAACCAAAACTCTAAAACACAGAATTTTGATACCATTAGATGTATCAAAAGAATAAGCTTTTATGCTGATTTTAAATTTATAAGTTTTATATAGTTTAGTCTTACCTATCAAAGGTTACGTGCAAAAGATAATTTGCTTTATTTTCAAAAAAAGGAGAGGAACCCCCTAAAATTCATAGAATCTTAATGAAAATCTCTTCATCAGATTGAACGTATTAGAGAACTTTTAAGGTCCTATCTGCATAAATGTGGAGTTCTGTACTTTTTGCCAGAAGAAATATCACAAATGCGCACTTATTTGTTTGTTGTTGTTTTTTCTCAAGGGTTATCGTATCGACCCAGTGGGCTAAGAATATTGAGAGAGGGCTCATTCTAACAAAAATTTAAAGTTTTAGTGCTTTTCTCGAAGTAGCCAAAATAATTGGCGGGCAACTTGGCCCCCCTCCAATGCCACTTTATCCCAAAATCTTCTGAAAAAATTCTGACATTGCTATTTTGTCCTGCACAGTTAAAAGACCTACTAAGTGTGTCTTTGGAAGTAACATGCACCCCCAAGGCCCCCGGGGAAAGGTCTTTAACCTATAAAATATGCTTATTGTTTATGTATAATATTTGTTATTGGAAAGTATGCATACATTTTCAGGGTGGGAAGGGGATAATGAAGTTTTTGCATGGGCTGAATTTGCACAAGAAAATTTCCAGGGAAAATTTAAGGAGGGGACGCCCTCAGCACCTTCCTCTTTACTCTAAAGTTTGCATTGTGTCTCAATTCCTTAAGAACAAGCCCTGAAGGACAAGGGTCGTTTGGTTAGAACAATATGTATCTCTTATTAATGCCAAAATTTTAGCTTGAAAAACGAGGTTTTCAGGAAGGGGCATGCCTCCTCGTATGCGTAATACTCTGTGTTCATTGTAAGTTTTAATAATTTTCCTTATTTTCAATTGAAAAAAAACCTAGTTTTTTTAATCAGAGGCCTACAGTAAAGGCCAAAACGCTCCGATGTTTACATGTTAATTTATTATTATTCTATTTTTCATAAAGGCAATTTATGTAGAAGGGGTCATCATATAGAGTTCATAGGGGCTCATTTGATTGCAAATAAAAAGTTTGAGTGCTCTTTTTAAGAGTTGAAAGTGATTTGAGGGCAACTAGCCCCCCAGCCTCACACTTATTTCCTAAAACATATCCGACAAAAATTTGGAGGTAGATATTTTGTTAAAAATAGACCAAAGATCATATAAAAACCTCTGGGGTCAATACAACCCCCCAGGGCCCGGTGGCAGGCATTTTAAGCAATGCCCAAGAGACAAATAGGATTCTTATAGAAAGAATGCTCGCATAAGCTTCAGAGAGGGTTCATTTTATTAAAAATTAAACGTTTTAGTTCACTTTTTCAGAGTTAAAAGTGATTGGAGGAAAACTAGCCCCCTTCCACAGTCTTTTTTCCCCAAATGCTTGATATAAATTATGAGGTTAAAATTTCATTAAAATCGTTCATAGGTCAAATAACAGAAACTCCAGTTTTGAAACAATCCCTAGGAGCCCTGGAGCAGGCGTTATAAGTTATGCCCTGGGCGTATGCAAGGTTGCTATGGAAGGAATGCTTGTATTAGCTCGTGAAGGCTTATTCAATCGGACACTGAAAGTTGTAGTGCACTTTTTAAGAGTCAAATGTGATCGGAGAGAAGCAGCCTCCCCTTCCGTATTTTTTCCCCAAATCCATCAGTTAAACTGGCATGTATTTTCACTATGGAAGGGATACTCGTATAAACTTCAAGAAGTGTTCATTTGATTGAAAATTGAAAGCTATAGTTCACTTTTTAAGAGTCAAAATTGACTAGAATGTAGTTAGCCTCCCTCTCCATCCCCTTTACCCCCCAAATGCATCAGACAAAAATTTTGAGATAGCCATTTTGTTAAAAATAGTTCAAAGATCGGATAACAAAATTTTAATGTTAGCACAGAAATCTTATGTTAGAGGTTTCATAGATCTTGTTGACAAGCTGCAAAAGAAAGTATAACAGAAAAAACTAACTTATCTAGTTTTGATGCGGTTTCCTTTTAAACTTCTTGCGATGTCAATAAATGTGAACAGGCCTTACAAAAAAATAGAGAAAAATTCTGCTTGGTCATATTATAAAACCTTAGAAATTAACACAATAATGACGCTTGTACATCTTTGCAACTAGTTCTCCTTGTATTTTATGTTCCGAACAAAAAATTTCCTTCAGATTAAAAACCTACCCATGGGCCCTGTTTCGTGTTCTTTTTGGACAAATTTTTATATGTATTTCATAGAATAATCTGCTTTGAATAGCTTCCCCTTAAAACACTCTCCCTGGTTTCGCTTTGTTGATGGTACTCTTGCAGTTCGTGAACATGATCGGGACTCTCTAAAAGACTTTATGGCACATTTGAACTCTTTTGATTTGAATCTTCAATTCATAATAAAACTGGAATCAACCTCATAAATTTTTTTATAGATATACAATTAAAAAGATAATACAGGTAAATAAGGAGCCCATCCTCCTTGATTAAGTTACACCAGCAGTTGAGAACAAAACTTTCACTACATTAACATACGTCTCAAAGCTCACCGACAAAATTGGAAAAAAAATAAATAATCTCTCAGTTCCTTTCAAAACCGAAAAAAAATTGAAATTTTTGCAACTGAAGAAAGGATATAACTTACCCTATTCTAGGTATTGGTGTTGATAGATTCCCGATTTCATGTGGGATATTTTACATTGGTAGAACTCATCAACAACTCGGGGAACCAATGCCTGAACATAAAAGTTTCAATAGATAAGTACCTGAGATTTGAAAATAAAAATGACAACTTTGATTCAGCTCTGACCCAGCATATATACAAAAATTCTGACCATTTAATTCTTTTTGAAGAGGTAATTTTAATATCTAACCTAAATGGCCTACCTCAATCATCTAAAGTGGCGATTGAGATAAAAAAAAATACATAAACAGACATTTGGCTATAAAAAGAGACTTAGAAGATATTTCCTTAAGCCAAATTTATAACAACTTAATATTAGAAGACTCTATGGATATTTTTGCCCAGTATAATTTAAGACAGCCTGTCTGAATATTTAATAAAAATATAATTGTAGATACGCAAAATCTGTTGCAAGGCAAAGAACACTCATTCAATCTAATTGGTAAAGTATCTTTCATTGATCTATGTCTGATTTTTTTTTTATTCAATGTCTTTTCTCCTTTTGCACAGTTCACTTCAGAAGGTTAGAATTTTTTGTTGTTTTCTGTTTTTTTTTTTTTTTAGCACTGAGGAAGACTTGGCGGTGGTCCTTGTCAAAATATTTGCTTGATTTTCGTCTTTATATTTTTCTACTGGCTGAAAAATCTCTGTTTTCTCAACTATTTGATTTGGTTTTTTCATTTGTTATATCCTTTCCATTCTTGGTTGCATACATCATGTATAGCCAGCGTGGTCTTCGAACGAATTTAAATATTTATCAGATTATCTTGTCAGATATATATACTAGAACTTCTCATTTTAAGGTTGAGAAGACCTTTCAATGATTATTCACTGAGAAACTATACCAGAGAGATGAAAAAGCTAAACTCAAGACGTTAAATTAGAAAAAAAATCAACTCGATGAATTTAAAAAGAAAAAAAAACACTAACTTTAAACAAAGCAAAAATCAATATACTAAAACGTTAAGACCGAAAATTCAAAAAACTAAATTATAAAAACCGAAATTATAAAACTAAGTTTTAAAAACAGCAAAATTCATTGCATTAAAAAATAAAAATAAAACAAAAATTGAAAGAGTTATTACTTGAAAAATGCACTTTAAACGTTCTAACGTTTGGCTGAAGGTCGGGGCCCCTTTGATGCCGGGTGCGGGTTGAGGCCTCATCCTACAGCAGAACATACCCCACAGCAGGCTGTCGGAAAAAAAGTGGCAGCAACGAAGTTCAAAAATTCTAACTGGAGCGCCCACCTTTTTTCTCCACTTTTCTTGCAATTTTTCTTCTTTTAGCTACTTCTTAACTATATTGAGTACCTCTTGATTTAATGGTCAGTGATTACTATGTTCGTTTTATCGCCTTTGTCATACCAAGGTTTAATCAAAATATTCCAGAAGTCACTAGATATTCTCTGTTTTCAAAAGTCATATTCATAGGTTTCGGTGATTTTTCTTTAGCTTCTGAAAAATCTTATTTATTGAGCCCAATTACCAAAATACCTGTACTTTAGGCCTTATAATATTTAATTGTTATTGTATTGTTTCTAATTATTCATCCGAGAATAAATCTTCTTTCACTTTCAAACTGTCAATAACCATTCAATTCCTTTCTATATCATTTCATATGACTTTATTTTAATTTAGTGAATTTTTAAAACGCTCTACTCATTCCTTTTTAATTCTTTTCTTGTCTCTGATTTTGGCTCTGATTAATCTTAACATAAAGTAGAGGAAGACAAAATAGAGGAAAATAAAAGCCTGTAGAGAGACCGATGAAAGGAGAAGAGATTTTTATATAACGTATAAACAAAGAATAATAGGCAAGGCTATAGAAGTACTTACAGATACCGATATAAGAGAAATAGAGGCTTGAAGGGAGCCTAATAAAAATATATCATCAGGAAATTTTAACACAAATGATAAGCTCACTAGGAAATCCCAGAGAACAATATTTTATATAAGGTAACTTATAGACCATTGGATGAACACAGTTCAAAGTAAGTGTAATGATTAGAAGCACTCAATATGCCAGAAAAGAATAAAAAAAAAAATGTCTTTCAACTTCTTCTTCTTAAAGAATAGGAATTTTGGTTAAGTAGAAAAATTAAATGCCGGGATTCAATACTAATTTTACTGAAAATTTATTTATTACTTCAACAAAAGTGAAGAAAACTAAATGGTAGAAAAGAAATGTTGAACAAACTATAATAAAGAAATGTAGTCACAGTAGTAGACACTGAAGTCTAATCCGTATTTAATGATGATCTATTTTATGCGATTGAAATTCTTATGAAAAAAAAAATGAAAATATTAATAGTAGAATAGAAAAAAAATTGCAGATTGAGTCTGCAATGGGTGAAAGTAAAATTTTAAGGAAATTACAAAGCAATCTTAGAGGAATCCAAAAAGTCCAGGATCCATTTGGGAAACCTAAATTTGATCATTAAACGGAATTGACTGAACTGCAACGGGTCGTGTAAAATTTAATTTTTTGGGACTGAAGAGGCTTTGTAAAGAATCTGGGATGGGTCCTATCAACTCTAAAGGGAATATTGTCTCTTCTAGATGGGATGAACCCCTTCCAGTTGCCATGCGAGATGGAGACTTTCCTCAACGTAAAACTGGTGGGCCAGTTGTTATCCCATTACTAAGGCCTCGCATTAGCTGTCTTGATTCTCAGAGAGAGGCTATTTCACGCAATAAATCACTATATGTCCTTTCTGTATCTACATCCAGTTCCTCCATTAACACTTAGTAGTTACTACTACTACTAACAAATCTCTACAACACCCAGCAGCCTGAGGCCACCAAAGCTACAAAAACTCCTCCTATACTACAATCCCAACCTACTCAAAGGTTCTCTCTTAACACCCTCTCATAAAGTGCCCATTCCCCTTAATTCCTGCTTTATGACATCCTCTCACCCCCAAGCGTAAATCAACTGCATTCACTTAAACCAAGATGGCTAGCTGTAAGGGACAATCTTTGCAATCTGTCATCCTTTGTCCACAGAAAGTATCCTAGCCTTTTGAGTCTATTTCTCATTATTGATTTTGAAAGCGGGATTGATCACACTTTTCGTACAAACTAACGATTGAAATATGGTCAGTCAGCTGAATAACCCAAAACAATCGGTAAGCAGTATATCTGAAAAACATATAGCAAATCTTGATCAGCTTTTTGGAGCTCCCATAATTTAGAGCCTAATTAGCTTCCAATATTATAATCTTGGTTTGTGCACTTATCTTACCTTTCTTTAAAACTTTGTTTTAACTGGGATAAGAACCAGGGGCTTGGCTGTTACTTTTCGCATCTTCAGTGCTCCCACCATCTCTAAAAGTAATAATACCAAGATAAGTCAAGCTGTCCACGTGATCAAATTTTTCGTTAGTCAACTTCACCTTTTCATCTTCACTTATTCCTAGCTTTACCAGCTTAGTCTTCTTAACCTTAATTTTTAAACTTATTCTAACACTCTGAGCTCGAAAAACCTCAAAAAGTTCATTCAATTTGCTCGGAGTATCTTCTAGGGTCATCAGTATATTCTATATCCAGGAAAGTTTACCCCCCCCCCCATTTGATTTTGTGTGTTCCAATCGCCTTTTTGTGCTCCTAAAGACAAAGTCCATCAAAATTATCCATTCAAAAGGGGATTTAATACAAAAAAGGTGCTAACCTAGCTTAACAACAGCAGTGTTATTTCCCAGCTTAACCTCAGCATTGGTATTCTCGGACATAGCGATAATCCCTTTAATGTATTTGTCTGGTATACCTTACAAGGAAAAGACCCTTTTTAAGCTGTACTATGAATAGAATCGAATGCCTCCTAATAATCTATATTACAGAGAACCAAAAGAAGTTTGATAGCTCTGACACATCCCAATAATTAACCAAAGAGTAGGAATTTTGTCCAAATTCATTATTATTTAATCTTGTCGCCTAGTTTTTCGTCTGCCACCAGATATAGTAAATTGGGAGTCAGGAGGTAATTGTATAAGATGACAAATACTAGGTTAACATCTTTACTTAGTATTAGCATTGCAACTTATACTAGGTATTTCTATTGGGCATAAATGAGAAGTATTATTGTTAATAAGAAGATATTTATTATGGGTATTTATTAATGTTAATGAACCCAACAATACTACAAGGTCTGCCTATATAAATGTGGTATAGAGACTAATTTCTAACAAAATAAGAAGAAAAATTACATGTAACTATAAAAAAATAAAGGAAACTTGCAATACTCCAAAGCAATCCCAAGCTAAAGGCATAGCAAATGCCCGAGATCAAACGTGCATCAAGATACAAGAAGGCTTATATTACGAAAAGAAATAACTTTTACAGGATATACCGAACAACATATTAAAGGCAATACCTGTGCTTAGGCCAGGATGTGGATATTTCCCAATACCTCTAATGTCCAAATATATCCTGGTTTTCCAAGATCTATGGTTCTTCTACGGTGAATTTCCATACTCTTTTCTTAGTAAAAAGGGGTAATTTCAAAACTCCGTAATTTCATTTATACCTTATATTTTATTCCACTAAAATCAATTTTTGACTAAATGGAAAAACTAACTATACAGTTCCCTTTTGAGCGAGGCAGTAACTTCAGGCGTACAAGCTTTCATTTTCTCAACAATCTGCTCAGCAAATCAGCTAGATTTAAAATACATTTCCAGACTCTGTTTCCACTTCCTCGGGACTCTTATTTCTGCTGAATTGGTCCAAAACCTACCTACAAACATCGGGACTATGTAGATTTTTTTTGCATTTGGAGATAAACAACTACTGGATTAACAAGGTCTGAGACAATAATGGCATTTTTAGTATTGTATTTTCTTAGGGGCTGCATTTGCTTCAAGTTTTTGCTGTAGGTAAAAAGTTCTTAAAATTCTATGCAAAAATTGTTCCATTTTCTGGTTAATGTGATAAAGTCCATTCCCTTTTTATGTTGATTAAATAAAAAAAAACAAGTTTTTTTAAATGAAAGTAAGGAGCGACATTAAAACTTAAAACGAACAGAAATTACTCCGTATATGAAAGGGGCTTTTCCTCCTCGACACCCCGCTCCTTGCGCTAAAGTTTTTTATTGTTTTAAAAAGTAGAGTTGCGAGAAAGAATCAAACTTTAGCGCAAGGAGCGGGGTGTCGAGGAGGAAAAGCCCCTTTCATATACGGAGTAATTTCTGTTCGTTTTAAGTTTAAATGTCGCTCCTTACTTTCATTTAAAAAAACTTGTTTTTTTTTTATTTAATTTCTGAAAGTTTTTGAATTAATGCATGTCTGATTTTGGCTCTCCGTACATAAATTACTAAAATGAAATTTGCATATTTATTCTTTTTTTTGGCTAAATGGCTTTCTCTTAGTTTTGATCAGACGATTTTGAGAAATAAGGGGTGGGGAAGGAGGTCTAGTTGCCTTCCAATTTTTCGGTTACTCAAAAAGGCAACTAGATCTTTTAATTTTTAACGAACGTTTTTATTAGTAAAAAAAAAAACGTAACTTAAGAATTAACTTACATAACAAGCGTACGTAACTTACGTAACTTACGTTACGTTTTATCCCAATTCTTTAAGAATGACCCCTGAATCAGAAAGGCCGTAGAATAAATCGTTGAAATTATTTAAAAATTTTTTAGCATAAAGAGCGAAGTATTTATCTCCTCCTAAATACCTCGCTCTTTATGCTAAAGCATTTTTAGAACCCTTCATATGCGTAATAATCTCTGTTCGTTTTTAGTTTTGATGCTTCTCCTTACTTTCAATTGAAAAAACTTTTTCATGTTTATATTTTCATTGTTTTTTTTTATAGTAATGCTAGAAAGTCCTGCGCCCTTTTCATTGAATTTCTCTTCCCCCATGAAATACTCCTCCAAGGAAAGATCCTCCCATATAGCCCCCTCCCCTGAACCCCACACCCAAACCCAAAAAATCCCCCTGATAACATCAGTACACTTCCCAGTAACCATTGCTGTATGACAACATTGGTCAAAGTTTGTAACTTGCAGCCCCTCCCCCAGGTACTGTGGGGGGTAAGTCATCCCCAAAGACATAGTTATTATGGTTTTCGACTATGCGGAACAAAATGGCTATCTCAAAATTTTGATCCGTTGACTTTGGAAAAAAAATGAGCTAGGTGCCCTCCAATTTTTTTGGTCACTTAAACAGGGCACTAGAACTTTCCATTTCCGTTAGAATGAGCCCTCTTGCAAAACTCTAGGACCACTTGGTCGATACGATGATCCCTGGAAAAAAAAAAAAAAAAAAAAAAAAAAAAAAAAAAAAAATAAAAAAAAAATAAACACGCACCCGTGATTTGTCTTCTGGCAAAAAATACGAAATTCCACAGTTTTGTAGATTGGACCTTGGAATTTTTTCTATAGGGTTCTCTGATACGCTGAATGCGATGATGTAATTTTCGTTAAGATCCTATGACATCTAGGGGGTGTTACCCCCTATTTTCCAAAATAAGGCAAATTTTCTCAGGCTCGTAACTTTTGATGACAAAGACTAAATTTGATGAAACTTATATATTTAAAATCAGCATAAAAATCCAATTCTTTTGATATATCTTTTAGTATCGAAATTCCGTTTTTTAGAGTTTCGTTTACTATTGAGCCGGGTCGCTCCTTACTACAGTTCGTTACCACGAACTGTTTGAAAATTTAAGTTTTTATTTCTTACAACATAAATTGACTTATAAATGTATAATACCAAAGAAATTGGGCTGGGTTGTGATTAAGTACTTTTTTTCAATCATAGTAAGAGTAAAACGTATACTGGCAGGTACTTCTGCATATAAAAGTGTCGCCACTCCATGATCAAATTTCTCTCTTTTAAAACAAAAGTTATAAGACTATGTCAGGAAGAGGGTCAAGGTGTTGCGTAACCTTAAGCCCTATATTTGAATTTCAAACAGGATCAGCTTCTCCTCTTTTAATTATGAAGTAGTTTTTGAAATTTCTTTTCTTTTCTGTGATTAAATTTTTTACTACTCTCTTAAAATATGTCTTGTCATTCTGTTCCCAAGGAGTGGATTGTTTTTTGTTTATTTTTTCACAATATTTTTATCTTCCCATTGTTTCTGAAATCTAATATAGGACTACCCATTTTGAGTAAAATTACAGCAAAACATTTTGTTTACAAGCACGATATTTCTAACCACAGATAAAAAGTTCAGCAAGATCATTTTGTTTAGGAGACCATTAAACTTTTAATTGAGGAAGTTATAATTTATCACCTCTCGATAACATGTAGGAATATTTTTTTAATTAAAACTCAAATGATGTAATATTCTTTTCACTTTTTACGACTAGGTTATATTATAGTGGGTAAAATTCATTTATTGTCGTTTTTTCGTTCTTTTTTAGACCACTTCTTTTATTCATTACAATTTAGTTTTGCATATTAAGCTCTTAAGTCTGTACAATTAATTTTTTTTTATAAAATGGCATGTCCTTAGAAATGGTTTTATCGATTCTTAAAACAGGTCATTTCCTTCCCCACATTGCATTTTTCTTCGGCGAAAATATGAAAATTCTTGTGTTTAGCCATACAATGAACGAATGAATGAATGAACTTTATTACCCGTTAAAGTATAGAAAACACAAAGTACGGAGTATTATAAATGAACAAAAACGATAAAAAGCGAAAAAAATTCAAACTAACAAAGACAACATTAAGTAATTAGCCAGTATTGATATGGCAAAAAGGCTGCAGAGGGTTATAAACATGAACAAAGTGAATAGTCTTTTCACATAAATCATCACTGGAAGACCGGGTTCGAGAAGGCACATCAATTTAACCAAATCGAGCAATGACTTTTCTGTTTAGGTGCCATCTAGGAAGCCGGAGGAGAAATTTGCAATATATGAATTAAGCCGTACGTAGGGAGTGACGATCTTTCTTACAAAAGAGATAAGCCATGCTTGACAAAATTAAAAGCAAGGGGTGGAATAAGCACCCCATGATATAAATCATGCACAAACCGTTGCGTTTGTACCGGCTTTTTTTTAAGGATATTTTCCCGTAAGCGACAAGTAGGTTTTTCACGGCTTGATTCACTAGGGATGAAGAGGTAGTGGAAAGGGTTGAGCCAAAATACAGACCAAGCCTACTAACTAAAGACGAATATGGTAGAACTGCAGTCTTAGCAACCAGTGGAGCGACCGCATAAGGGCTATTCAAACAAATAAAACTCTCATTTAAACGCATTAACTGACAGTCAAATCTTAGATAGTTCATTGGTTAATATATTAAACTGGAAAGAAATCCACGGCGAGTCCGGGCAAAAATTAGAACGTTGTCTGCATACGCAACAGAAGACAAACCAATATTACCTTAAAAAACTGAACTTTTAAGGGGACGCAGGCAAGATGCAAGCGCACACTTCAATATACTAGGAGACAACACAGCACCTTGCCTAACTCCTTTATTAATATTTACCGGGTCAGATATTTGGCCGTTCCAGGTAACTTGAATTTCAGACTTTGAATACCAAGAAGACAATAAACATAGTACAGAAGGATTAACACCTGAAGACACAAGGAAAAATAGAGCTTGAGAGTGCAGAATATTGTTGGAAGCCTCATAAATGTCAACAATAAAACAGCATAAGGACATTTTAGTTTTTACGGCATCTTTCATGAGGCGGCTGAAAACATGATTTGCATGGAAGCAACCAAAACGTTTCCAAAAACCGAACTGAAAAGGCCTAAAATCACAATTCGACTAAATTTCTGGTAGTTATAAATGTGCGACTTACTTAAAAAACACGATACTGTAATGGGAAGATTATTTAAACATGAGGTGGGGTCCTTGCCTAGCTTTTAAATAGACGCTACAGGGCTACAAAGGAAACTATCAGGAACAAGCGACTGCGCTAGGCAAGACTGGAAAAAATATTTGTAGATGATGAAGTAGAGCACGACAATCATAAGCAAAAAATCGGTATGAAAGGCCGTCACCATCAAGGCTATTTGAACGCTTGATTTTTCTTAAGGCCCGGTGAATTTCAGATATTGCTACAGGCTGGACATGAGCCTGCAGGAGACAGTGTGCTATGCCAAAAAACTTGCTGCTGATAGAGAAAGTAAGAAAAGATAGCGCGCCGAGGAAACACAAGAACAGCAAGAAAACAGGCTTGCAGCTGATAGAGAAAGTAAGTAAAAGAAAGCGTGCCGATGAAGCACAAGAACAGCAAGAAAATAGGCTTGCGGCTAAAGAATGCAAAACCGCGCAGTTAGATGAAAATCCACCTGGACAGCGAGAGTCAAAACATATCAAAACTGAAAATGATAGCGATGATGATTGGGTTTGGGAGTTTGACTTGGATAAGGTCATCAATGCCTACCAGATTTAAGTTAAAAAAACAAAGGTTCGGCGATATGTACTTCATAGTGACGCCGAAAAATAAAGAAGAAAAAAACTGAAAAAAGGTAAAAAACTAAAAAAACTAGAAAGAAAAAACACTCAAAGAGAAATTACAGACCGGGACACAAATGACAACCGAGACAGAGGGAATATAAATGACGACCGGGAACCTCAAAGAAAAATTACAGACTGGGACACCCGGACACAAATCACGACCGGTTCACAGGGAATATAAATGACGACCGGGACACAGGGGATATAAATGACGACCGGGACACAGGGACACAACTACAACGGGGACGCCGAGGGCACAGGCAGGATATATAAATGACTCAAAGAGAAATTACAGACCGGGACACAAATGACGACCGAGACAGAGGGAATATAGATGAGAACCGGGAACCTCAAAGAGAAATTACAGACTGGGACAACCGGACACAAATCACGACGGAAACACAGGGAATATAAATGACGACCGGGACACCGGGACACAGGGAATATAAATGACGACCAAGACACTTAAAGAGAAATTATAAACTGGGACACCGGGACACAAATGACGACCGGGACACAGGGAATGGCGCGTAACTAATATGGCGCTTAACGACTTACGCGCGCGGGGGGGGGCTTGGGGTATATATATATAAATATATATAAATATATATATATATATATATATATATATATATATATATATATATATATATATATATATATATATATTATATATATATATATATATATATATATATATATATATATATATATATATACATATATATATATGTATATATATATATATATATATATATATATATATATATATATATATATATATATATATATATATATATATATATATATATATATATATATATATATATATATATATATATATATATATATATATATATATTTGAATATATATATATATATATATATATATATATATATATATATATATATATATATATATATATATATATATATATATATATATATATATATATATATATATATATATATATATATATATATATATATATATATATATATATATATATATATATACATATATATATATATATATATATATATATATATATATATATATATATATATATATATATATACAATCTCAAATAATCGGATTATATTGATTCAGAGTTCAAAGTAAAAGGATTTGGTTTGAATTGGATATTTATGAAATATTTCGTCCAGTTAAGACCAGTGTTTAAATAGGATTATATTTTGAATAGTGATTACTGTTTTACGCAACAGATTGATTTCATACGTTTTGTAAAAGTACTATATCTAATTACTCAATGACGAAGAAATTAAATCTTTTTTATACTTTTTCTGGATAATTTTAATGAGAAACAGACGAAGGCTGGCACATCTATAAATAAGAAATACAATTAAAAGTGATGTCAGAACTGGATTAACGGACGATGCTTTTGGATTGTCTTTGGGACTCATAAGATGGGGGAGAAACTGATATCAAATGCAGTATTGAACTTCATTAGCAGAGCGCTTAGCGATGGCATTAATTATCAAATTGAATCAATTATCAAATAAGCGGTAGGCTACTACGACCATGAGACAATTATACTAGCAAGACGAATTCTCCATACAGAACTTAAGAAGCCTAATAGATTAGTAATCCGTTCCAAAGATGAGGACAACATTCTCGAAATGTCGAAAACCCTAGTAAACACCGGAAGCAAAAAGTGAACATTCCTATATTCGTGAAATTCAGACCCAGTGAAGTTCCCGCAATAGGCGATGTCGTTAGCGCCACAGCTATTTCTAAAATAAACGAAATAACTAGAAAGTTGGACGGTACTCTAGCAACGCTAACCCACCCTCAAATGAGCCTGCCTAAGCCCTCTCAACAATTATTAAATTGTGCACCCACCTCAAACCCGTCATACGCTATTATGGTGAAAAACCCACCAACTGACCTTAAAGGCCCAAACGAACACAAGGTTTTATTGGACTCCATATGGCAGAACTCAGTGGAAGACGTTACAGAATTAAAGCGCAGCAAAAACGAGTGGAAACTTGTCGTTCAAACTAAGACAGCAGCCACGAAAATAGTTGAAAGTATGAAAACATCAATCCCAAGTCTAAATGCCTCATTAAAAGAATCTACTTATATCGGCGTGGTCAAGTGCGTGCCGGCGGATATCGATCACTCGAAGCTCGAAGAATTAATACTAAAATGTACGAAAGTAACCCAGTGTGGAAAGTCGAGAAAATATAAAGTTTATTTTCACACGCGGAGTGATCTTTTAGTTTTCCTTGAAAGCTCGGTTAGAATTGCCTACGAACGATTACAAGCCCAATAATTTTTTTTCTTTCTGCGCCATTGTTTCAACTGCCACAGAATAGGCCATCTAGCTTCCAACTGTTAAATTTTCATCAACATGTTCAAAATGTGGCTCGCATGCACACAATTCCAAGCGCAATGTTTGTTCGGTCATGTGTTCTCTCCAGTCTATTCGAAAAGTCTGACAATTTTCTCGCAGTACGAATTGAAAGTTTTGTATTTATTAACGTGTATTTGCCAACAGATTATAAAGATGAGCGTTCAGAACGTCTTTTTGCCCTTTCTTGTGAGAAACTAAATTCATGTATATCTAAAAATAAGTGTCAGGGTTTTTCTTGTGTAGTAATTGGAGATTTCAACTACTGGAGATTTTCAACTTGGAGATTGTGTAGTAATTGGAGATCATAACGTACCTTTTTGATTAAGAATCTTTTTGGTGTTTACCTTGCTGTGGTAGGAAACAATAAGGGTTTTAAATATATTCACAACTCCTCCAGTGTGTCAAATCTAGACCATATTGCCATTTCTCATAATTTAACTGTTCAAAATGTTAGGGTAGTAACGGATTATAAAATTTCTCACCACCTTCCTGTCTCGTCTTCTGTACATATTGTCTCTTCGAATTGTTGCCAAACCCGCCAGGAAACTCAACAGCCTAAATTTCGTCTTTATTGGCTTAAGGCTGATAAGCAACTATTTTCTCTGGTGACAGAAGAATTTCTTAATAAAATCCGTATTCCCTTTAATCTCCTCCGAAATGCGAAAGATCTCTCTAAAGAAGAAGTCCGAATTTTCTCAATATTTATTGTACTGAAATTTTTCACTTCATGCTGAGAGGTTAGCGGTACCTAAAGTAAAAGTTCATAAGGGGATGGTGCAAAAATAGCCCGAAAATTATTCGCTGGTAGCCGCTTATCATCGAGCAAAATTCTGGTTTTCAGTATGGAAAGACTGTGGGCACCCAAGATCTGATATCATTAATAGCATTAGACTGACTAAGAAGCGTAGATTCTCGAAGGAACTCTCCCTCCACCGCAAATATCTCGTTGATAGCTAATCCACCCGTGCAAAACAAGATCGAAATTTTCTTTTCAAGTCTGTATCTTTGTCAAAGCCTACCCCTCTGTTGTCACCGTCTGAAATCCCTTTCGGGGACTGGTATTTTTATTATACGAGTGAATTCGCTGCTTCTAACCCCCAGCTTGAAGACATGTACGGGAGAGAATTGGATGAGTCCCTTGATAAACTTCCGCACGGTGATTTTGTTGTCAGTTTAGAGTCGGTTATTCAAGCAATTCCTCTGTTGAAAAATAAGTCTTCTTGCGGAATTGCCCGTGTTAGCACTATCCATATTAAACATGGTGGTTTGGTTCTCGCTATGTATCTTTCGCTTTTTATGCAGATGATCTTCACGCAAGGTGTTGTTTCCTCCTCCTTCTGCGTAGGGAATCCTACCCCCACTCCAAAGAAAGGGAAAAATTACATTAAATGCTCGTCTTTCCGCCCATTTACAGTTGCCACATCCTTATGTAAACTATTTGAGCTTCCATTCATTAATGAACTGGAAACTAAATGCTAAACCCCGCCACATCAATTCGGATTTAAGCACCGCATTGGTTGTGCCGATGCCTTGACGGCTGTAGTGAGTGTACTACTCGATGCGGATTTTTCTGGAGAGAGCTTAGCCTTAGCTAGTCATGAAATCAGCCGTGCATTCGATTCACTCATACACGCTGCAACGTTATTAAAAGCTTCACAACGAGGTCTGAATACCTGCATAGATTGATCCCTACGTGATGTGCACTTGAGGCTGTCCATTCGCCTAAAGCTTCCTAACGACAAAAATTTGCCTCCCCGGCCTCATGAAAAATTGTTCCTCGTTTTGAAAGGTGCCCGCCAAGAACTGTCTCCTCCCCTCATTTGGTCAATAATTATGTTCTTCAAGCATAAGATAAATGTCCAACCTCATGCATTCTTTCCTCTATAGAAACCTCCTTAGTATGCTATGCTGACGACGTCTTGAACTTAAGAAGAACATTGCAAAAAGCTTCTGACATTTTTGAAACGCCTAATACCGAATATCTAGAACTTGGCCCTAGTTTTAACACTGAGAAAACCGAGATAGTTCTCTTCAATTGGCAAAAAACACCACACGTGCCTTCACTTCTTTTTGGTGAGAATCTCGTGAATACTGATGACCATATAAATTACCTTGGAGTCCCTATTGGCCTGTCTCTAAGGCATACACGTCTTCTACTGATCAAACACCTCAATCGAGGAATCTCCGGCTTGTATACTTCCATAGTCTCTACTAAACTTCGTTTTAGCCGTCTCCTCCTTGCCAGCCTATACAACGCTACTGTTTTACCTCATATTCTGTACCAGGTACCATTTTGGAAACTATTCTCAAAGGCTGAACGGTCTAAAATCTGTGCGCTTTTCTTCCGTTTTGCTAAATACTTCCTATGTTTTCCTCCCTGGTACAGAAACTCAGTCTTCATTAAAAAGTATCACATAACCGACCCTCATGTTGCAGTTGAAAATTCAATCAAAAGACACAATAGTGAATTTTACAACAGAAGCTATCCTTTAAGTGTCTGAGAAAAGTTTTATCAATCTACTTGAAGGCGTAATATTGAGTTGCTCCCCTCCCCCTCCCACTAATTTCTGAGCGCAGTAGTTTAACTCTTCATAGAAGAGTAATAGTTATTATTGAATGTACTTCTAAATATTGTACCCATTAAATAACTAAAAAACTATGTTTTTAATTTTTAGGTCATAGGAGCTTGATCATGTTATACCGATTAATAACTAAAAGAATGTTGTCTTTTAATTCTTAGGTCGCTTGAGCTTGATCATTTTATACCCATTGAATAACTAAACAGTTTTGCTTTCTAATTTCTATAATTTTCGATTAAATTTTTTTTTCTAACTGAAATTTCTAGTATCTGAGAATGTCCTGTGAAATGAAAACCAGAAATAAGGTTTAAAACGCTCTTCGGAAATAATTGATTTATATTGTAGTAGCTGCGGGGTAGTGATAGTAGTTATAATTCCCCGCCAGTGTAAACAATTAAGGGGGTAACTTTACTTGAACAATCAAGGGGGGCTTTTCACCGGAGCGTGAATAAAAAAAAAATGGGCGTCGCTTTTTTATCTTATTAATTAAATCAACATTTTTTATTAATGATAAACATAAGACAAAATGGAAGAAAATCAACTGGACAGAAATAAGGAATATTTTGTTTCATTCCATTTCATCCCTCATAATTTTAATATTAAAATAAATGACAATGATAAAAAGTTCCCTTTCCTATATTGGACTGTAAAAATTTCATAAGAATCCCCCTAAACCACGGTTTATTGCTTTTCATCTTCTTATTGAAAATTGTCTGTTTTTCTTCAAAGTTTCTAGTCAATTCTACGCGTAACATACGTCTAATTAGATCCTTATTTTAGCTGACACTATTCATTCAAAGACGTTCCTTGAATGTCCTTGTGCTTGTCCTGAAGTAACTTGTCTAACAAATAATGGAAAGGGGATTCCAAGCATGCCTAACAAAACTTCAGGTAAGCTTTTCCCTCTTAGCTATAGAGTAAACTATAGTAGCATCTCCTATTGTCTTCTTTATACGAGTTAGGGTTTTTATCATTTAGGTTTTTAGGGTTTTTATTAGGGTTTTATATATCTTCTTTAGGGTTTTTATCATTTCATCTTATTTTTTATCATTCTGAATAACTACATCTTTTTGACGGAATGACTTTAAAAATATAAGCAAATTAGGAGTAGTTGATAAAATATACGGTGGTCAGTTCTGTCTCTTCAAAGTTGACGTGGGACAGGATTTTACAAGCAAGAAAAAATTCTTTTAAGAAGTGTTCAAATAAACTTAATGAGTGACATTAAAACTGAAAACGAACAAAATTATCCTGCATATGAAAAGGGGTACCAGTAGCATCAGTCCCCACTCCTATCACTAAAATTTGTGGAGGGTGCCTTAACCATGATGAGTACCTTACTCTTTTTCATTAGCCATTCCTAACATCATTCCTTAATAAAACTAATTGGTGTCTTGCAGGATAATTCAAACTAAAATGATATTGATTTAAATGAATTGAGTGTAAGGTAAAATCACTGAACACCGAACCAGTACAGTGAACTAATATTAAGAGAAGTAATAGAAACTAATAGTAAGAGCATTAGTATAAGTAAAATCAGTTATATCATCTCACAGACCTATAGGCTTCCCAAAATTTTATATTTCAAAATCCAAAGAACATTATTATGGTTGTAATTTTCAATGGAAATATAAAGTGAATTGTTTTCAAGATCTAAGGAAAAAAGAGAAAGTCTTGGATGTCTCAATTGAAACTATAAGGCAGTATATGGAAAGTAAAAACACTCAAATATATCTTCACTAAATTTTCTAAAATTATTTAAGTAACAAATCATATGAAAATATAAGAAATAAAAAAAGTTCATAGGCCGTTCAGATATAAACTAAGGAGGTGGAAGTGTAAGTAATGAATAAAACTAACGAGGATCAAGAAGAAACAGCTAAATGGCAAAAAAGTAATTTTTTTTTTTCTGACATTTAAAAGTTAATGAGTAACAGTCAATGTGAACTTGTCCTAGTTAAAGTTAAGAAAAGGGCCAAAATTAATGGCAAGTAACGATTTCAAGAGAGATGGGTAAAAAAAAATATTTGAGAAAGTGCTAACCAATTATAGGGTTACGAAAAAAGATATAGAGAAGCAAGAAAAGTTTGTAACCCTTTGGATAAAAAAGAAGGATTTATTTCGAAAGGATGAACTGCTGACAGTTCAAACAAGATTTCAAGGAAAAAGACAAACAAATATTTCAACCTTACCGACTGGTCACTCTATTAAAAAAATTCCCAACATAATCAGGGTCATTGTAATCGTGTAAAATATCATCCACAATTTCAAGCTGTTTTCCTTGCAGAAACCAATGCATACTTTTTCCAGTAGAAGCTAATTCACAATAATTTAGAGATTCAAAGTTATGATTATTTTCAAAGCTTTTATTAATGTCCATATCTAATCATTCCATAGAGAAACAAAAATTTTGGCCTTGTATTGCCAAGTATTGAACTTGGATGCAACAGAAACAAAACCATAATTAGATGCAGCATCTTAAAATATAATAATTTTTCGAGACTGCTAAATCAAATCCTCTGCCAACTGATTTTTAATATTTCTAAATTATTATTTGGATCTGTTGGTGGTAGCCCCCATTTTCTCAAATTTTGGAACGACGTTGTTCTTCTTAGCTTGTATTGCTTTCTTCTCCCCTTTAATTTTTGTGATGTTCTGTTCCTCGCTGCTGCTTTTCTTCTAAGCACAAGTGTATTTATTCTTCGTTTTCATTCTCTTACATTTTTATTCTCACTTTTGCTTCTCTTCTAACCGCAAAAGTTCCTTGTTCTTCACTTCCATTTGTTACTCTTTTTATATGGGTTGTTGCAAGTATTTTTACCATATTTTGCTTTCTTTTTCATTTTTTATTTTTATCGTTTTTCATAATTTTTCAATGCCCTTTGTCTTAGCTACTTGTATTGCTGGTTGAGGATATTATTTTCACCCATTCTGCACTTTTGCTTTTCGGGTCATTCTCTTGGACACAACGTGTTTGATATTTCAGGTGGTTGGAATTTTTTTCCAACAAATTGTCATTTATAATAATTGCAAATTCACACTTAAGTTTTCATCCTCTTGTCATATATTTTTCTAGTTATGAAATTGCCTAGAGAGCTTCTGAAAATACACTAATAATTTTTCAAAGCAATAAGCAACTATTTGCCATTAATTGCGTCATAGATATAGATTTTTTGAAGCTCATTTCCTGCTGTAACATGCATAAATAGTGACGAAGACCACACTGCCTTTCCATAACAAACACCGAAAGCAAGAAGAATAAAAGGGAATTTCTCAAGAAACTGGGAAACAAATTAGAATGAATATTTTGACCCTATGTCCAAGGGCCATCCTAAGCAATACAAATATATATAAAAAGAAACAACATACAACAGGATAAAATCAATAAAAATAAAATAAACAGTTTCAAAACGGTTTTTTTTTAAAATTTTCAAAACAGTCCAAGCATCCTTACTTCAGTGACGTTCAACCAGGACTGATAAATAAATTGTGATGAAACGAGGCAATTCATTAAAATGAAGGAAACGATCCAAAACATGTTTTTAATGCTAGCCTGCTGGCATTTAAAACTGGTGCTGATCTCATAGATCTATTTTTAACAGGTTCTTTGTTAATATCTATTTGTTTCTTATAATATCTCGTAGGGTCATTTTTAATTAAATTTGTGTATAGTGCATTAGGGAATATTCTCCCAAGTCCCTATTTAAGGAAATATTATTATTAATCTTAAGTCTTATTTCAATTGCTTCTTGAACTACTTGTTTTATGCCTAGGTCATTGCTAATAATGGCGGATTCTTGAAAAAGTACTTTGTGGCTAGGATTATCAAAAGCATGGCTGCTTAAAGCAGAATCAAAATAAAAAGAAGTGATTTTTGAATTCAGAGATTTGGTGATATCATCTTGTTGCTGTTGTTGGCGTTTCTAGAAATTCTGATGATTTCTCCCTACATAGAGTTTGCCAGAGTTACATGGTATTTGATAGACACCTCTTTGGCGAGTAACTGGAGTTTTATCTTTACCAGAATTTAGGAGATGTATGATTTTCAAATTATTTGTAAATACAACATACAGATTATTTTGTGTGAATACTTTCTAAGATTACTAGTTTTTTTTGGGATATATGGGAGGTAAATTACGTTTTGGGGCTTATCGGGATTCTCACATGGTATATTATCGTTGTTTTTAAGGAGGTGTCTTTTCAGTCGACGGTTAATTGTATTATTAATAATTAGAAGAGGATACCCATTTCCAAAAGGTATTTCCCAGATAAAGTCTAGTTCAGCTGTGATGTAGGAATCAAAACAAATGTCTAGGGCATGATATGCGAGAGATGTTACGACAGGTCTTTTATCTTGTGGGGGGTGGTTTGATTCAAAATGTAAATATCTATTGTTTTGTGTTAGTTTTCTGTAAATAGTAAAGTTTAGTTCATCTAAGCTACGAATAATTAGCACACCTAGGAATGAGGTTTTGTTTGCAATTTCAAATTTCAAGGTAGACTGTAAATTCCTATCATATATATTAAGGTGATCTAAGAAAAACCCAAGTTCATTTTCCCCATAATTCGAAAGTAAAATTACGTCATGTATGTAACGTCCCCAAAAGAAATACCTAATTTTCGATATGCTCAACATAAATATTCGTCAGTAACCCAGAGAGAGGCGCACCCATGGGTAAGCCATTTATTACTAAGCCTTTGTTTCTGCTATTCTTAGATATTTATAAATATTTAAATCAGAACTGACCCGAGACTTAAAGAAGCACGGGGTAGCAAAATTAGTTAAACATGGGGCACCAAGTAGAGATTTGGATAGCAAAAAAGCATTGCTAGCATTTCCATAGCATTTAAAAATTCTAAGACAAACAAATAATCTCTTTTCTACTTTCGTTTATATTTGAAAATAAACTTTAAATAAAATTCTGTGTATCCATTTCCATGAAAAGAGCAATTTTGAATTGGGAAATATCAGCCTCAGTAACTTTTCTGGGTCTTCTCAGCTGCTTAGATACTTTGACTACAAATATCAGCCTCAGTAACTTTTCTGGGTCTTCCAAACTGCTTAGATACTTTGACTACTTCTAATTTTCTTGGGTCTACCATGCTTTTTGGGAGCTTCAAGAGCCCCGTCAAATCCATATCAGGTAATTTTGTATGTACCTGATAATTTTAAAACTAGACCTTTTGGTAAAGTCTCCGGTAATGTTAAACCTTCATGCTTAGTGTTTGAAGAATCCATAATTGTATCAATAATTTTCTTTCCATCATATAAACCTAATGTAGATGCACCACTTATAAGAGCAGCTTTACCTATTGTAGCTGTTAATTGTACTAGAAATAGTAGTAACCAACTACTTTGAATTAATTTATGATACGATATAATTATACAGATATCTTTATTCTTTATTTTATCTTGCAATATTTTTTAATTTGTTCCCTCTTAAGTAAAACAGTAACATGTTCCTTTCCAACAATAGTATTTTCTTTTCGGATTTGCAATTTTCTTTTTTTAACATCTGTTTGTTTTACTTTTTGAAGAGGGGATAAATGAATTGTGTACTCAATAAGTAGCTTTTTTATTGATTTCAAATTTATCAAGAAAAGATAAGAACGATAAACTTGGATGATTTTAAAGTTTTGTTTGTCGAATAGATCAATATTTCATCATTTATTTTCACTATGTGATTTTTCTATTTATATAATATTATATTTTATTTCTTATATTTTATTTATACATTATATTTCTTTTGCATCTTCATTTTTATATTTTATCAAACCTATTGAACACTAACTAAATTTTTTCTCAGTGAAAAATATAATCTCTTAGATTATAATAACAGCTGACGGCCCATCCACTGCCTCCTAGACTTTCAACATGAATCCATTTCATTCAATACCTGTAACAGATCAGATTCATAAGAATACAGAGGGAATCCTTTCTTACAGAGGGAACAACAAGCAAAATTGACTGTAACATTAAAAATTGGTTAACCGGAAGAATATTCAATATAACATACATACTCTGAGTACTTTATTTGTTTATTAACTAAAAGGGAGATGGAATATATTCTTTCAATAGTCGCAATTCCTTATTTTTTTGTCTTAATTCAGGTGGAAATTTTCAGAATAATCTTTTCAAAAACTTTGTAGGGTTGTTTCTTACTTCATCTTTCCATTCATTCTCTTTTGAAATTCTTTATCGGGATCTTTTCCAAGTATATTTCTTATAACATTTTTTCATAGAACCCTTCGATAAGCCAATATAAAAATAAAGTTAAGAAATTAACTGTATCTGAGCTTTTTTTGGGGTTGCAACGTTTCTAATTCTTCTGTTTTCTGTATTATTATCTTCTTTGGTTACTTTTAAATTACTTTTTGCCAAAATTTCTTTTTCATTAAATCTTGTTAATATATTGTGATTGATAAACGTGACTGATTACTTTTATTTAATTTATTAATAACCTCACCTAAATACTGATTTGTAAGAATTTTTTGGTTAACTACTTTACCATTGAAATAATTTAAAATAGTTTTCATATTTTGTAAATTCATACTTTCCTTTTTTATTTTGGGTCACCTAGATTAGTGAATCGTTTCAAATGTAAATAAAGATAATCAATCTTTATTTAAAGATTTCAAAAATAAAGATAAATAAAGGTAAATGTAAATGAAGTAAAAAATAATCATCATCCAGAAATCTGCTTTTGTGAGTTGTTTACTTCCGATATTTACTTCCTAAGCTTCCAAACTTGTTCATTTAGTATACACAAATTTTATTCATTGAACATCCAAGTTTTATCTGTATTTTAGAAATCAGTCATTTGTTTTCAAATCAATTAGTAAAAATACATGGTTATTTGGTGCTTCATGAAACTAGTTGATAATTTTTTTCTTTTTTTTAAGCCGGATGCATGTTTTTTCGGATTTATCAATTTCTTTTGGATTACAACACTTCAAAAATTCTAAATAGTTATAGTTTAATCATATACTTTTATGAGTATCCAAGTAGCTCGGAAAAATCAATCAAATCGTCAAAGATAACAAAACTTTAACATTTGGGATCTTTTTCATATACATCAATCATATCGCTTTTATCATTACTCAAAACCAAAAGACTTGTGTAAGTTTTTTCTTCCAAGACATTCATGTTAAAAATTAAATCTCTATATTTATTTTCTTCAAGATCTTTGCCATACAGATATATTTTTTTAATGTATAAATAATCATAAATCAAATTCGAGAAAAAATTGGTTTTTACCAAAACTAGAGCTACCATAAATCAATAGTTAAAACTGCCATTGATGTGCTAGCAAATGCTTGTTTTTAAAACAATTTTTATTTTTTTCCAGATTCATACACTTTTTTCTTGGCGCTTTTTCATCCGTTAAAGATATTCAGAGATCCATAAAAGATTTTATTAAGTAAAATTCAACTATGAAGCTTATGGCTTCGAAGCTTGGAGCTCAGGAGCCTATTGTTTTAGAACTTATAGTTTTGAAGCTTATAAAGTTGAAACTTATAGCTTAACTTTAATTATGAAGCTTTACTTCAATACCTAGCTAGCCAAGTTAGAATTCCTTAATTAGCTTAATAATGCTTTAACTGCGATACTTAACAATACTTAACAAGTGATTAAATCCCAAGGGTACCGTATTTACTTTATTTTTCAAAACATTTCTTTTAGTGTCATTAGGGTCTAGACCTTTTCCATTTTGTTTTTCTACAAACATACTATATTTGTTTGTAATAACTGTTTAGATAGCTTTGTTCGATGTCACTATTCTTAATAAAAATTCAGGAATAACTATGATAATGGATAGGTTCAAGCTCTTTATTATGCTCCATAAAATAAAATATTACACGTGTTGTAAATTGAACTCCGTAACTATTTCTGCCATACATTATATTTTTTAAATCTTTAACAACAGAGTCCAAAATTGCCTCTACTTGAATTAATTGCAATATTAAGTGTAAGGATATTACTTGAATTAATATAGTGTTATCCTGCTCTAAAATATATTTTGGGATATCTGGAACTTCTCTTGTTTAACTATAATTCGAAACATCAATATGCGTTCTTTTTAACACTCATTCTATCAGTTACATCTTGAATGAATTATTGATTTTCAGCATCTTTTTTTATATTTCTATTTGATTATTAAAATAACTTTTCACTTTATTCTTTACTTTATTATAATTTCCAGCACTTGAAATCTGTTTCAACTTAAAATGATTCTAAAGTTTAACAATATATTCATTTTGTATAGTATTAAAATTAAGTTTTAAGTCTTAAATAGTTCTATTGTTTTCTTTGATTTCAAATTCTAATTTTACTCTTCATTCTGGTTCTATATTGTATTGCTAGTGCTTTTTGTCTTTTTACATTTCTTGTCAATTGAATAAAGAGATCACACATTCATATTTTATTATCCAGATGATCATTGATGATATTGAGCATTTTAAATTTTACCGATAATGTTTAAATTATTGTCTTTGGAAAATAACCGCAATTGCATAACGCAGTGTTTGATTTTTTACCTTGACTAATTTGGATTTTTGTTGTAAACAAATTTTGAACACTTCTACAATGGCTGCCATTTACTACGAACTGATTTTATTAAACGAAATTCAAAATCTTAGAAAACTGTCAAACCTGAGGAATTTTATTGCTTGCTATTTATCAGTCCTGAAACTTAGAAATCTTAAAGTATTTTTTTTACATTTTCAATAATTTAACTTTAATTAATTAAAACTAATTAACAGTTTCAAACAGAAATGAAGGGCAAATGATTAAATATATTTGTAAATTCTTTGCTTGCAAGAAAAATTGTTTCTTAAAAAAGGAAGTAACAAGAAAAATATTGGATAAAAGAAAGTGGTATTTGTATTGGCAACAGTAGCATAAAAATATATATTTCTAGAACTCTATTCTTCAAACTTATTGATTATTTACAAAGAAAATTAAAAGTAAATGGTTTTACTATATAAAAAACCAAAATCAAACAAGTGTTACAAAATCAAAATAATTATTCTCACATCATTCAACTTTTCATATTTTTTAACGAAAACGCGATTGCATTAATAGTATTAATGACAAATGGCAAACAGATTTGGTTGATGTGCAGTAGTTCGAAAGTGAAAATAATAATTTTAATTATATTCAAACAATAATTGATTGTTTCAGAAAATATTTTTGGTGTATTCCTTTGAATGATAATGCGGGTAAGGAAAATTTTAATGTTCTTACGAATTTACTTAAAAATAGAAAACATAAGAAATTACAATCAGATAAAAGTAAAGAATTTGTCATGAGAAACGTTCTAGTATTTTTTGAGTCATGAACTGCATGGGTTTTCATCTGAAAGGGAATCGAAACTTCAAATTGTTGAAAATTTTAATAGAAAAACCAAAGAGAAATTATGGAAATATTTTACTCATATCAACACAAAACGTTGTATTACCCTCTTTCGTTGATAATTATAACAATTCTTATCATCGATCCATCAAAATGAAAACAATAGAAGGGAGTAATAAAGGAAATGAAAACAAAGTCAACACTAATTTGTTTCCAAATATTTAAGTTCAAAAACCATCCATAAGCAAATTCAATAATGGTGACTTGGTTAGAATTAATGCGAGTAAGAGTGTTCTTGATAAAGTTGACCTACTAAATTATACAACTGAAGTGTTTCAAATAGCTGTAGTGAAAAATGCTACCCCTATACTATATGAATTGTCGAATAAAACTGGCAAACTCATTATAGGTGGTTCTTACGAAAAAGAACTCTCGAAAGCTCTGTAATAAAAATTTTCATTATGTTAAGTCTTATGGATCCTATAAAGATGAAAAATTTTTAGTGAGTATAGTGAAAAGTTGAAAAATACAAAGAAATATGGTTCAAGAAGGTTCCTTAAAGCAAGCTGGATTTCAACACTATGCTGAAAAAGTGGGTTCTCTAATCGTTGAAGCAGAAAATAAAAATACAAATAGAATTACTGATAAATTAAATGAAAATAAGGGAAAATAAGGGAAATATAAAAAATATAAGGGATAAATTAAGGGAAAATTAAATCAGTTTAAAATTTTAAAACTCCTCAAACTATTAAACGACTAAGAAGAATTTTAGGATTAATGAGCTATTTTTGAAAATAGATAAGAAATTACGCACAGATAGCGAAACCACTAACTAATCTTACCAGAGGAAATTCACATAAAATTGCTTGGTAAAAAAAAGCCCAAGACTCCTTAGACTACCTCAAAAAGCCACTCATTTCAGAAATTATCTTATCATTACCAGATTTCCAAGCAGGGCAGTTCGTTGTTACAGCAGATGCCTCAACCAGGGGAATTGGTGCAAACCTTTCCCAAGTAATAAACGGAGAAGAAAAAGTTATAGCGTACGTTTCTTGTACTCTCCCGGAGAAAGCAATTACTCAGCTACCCAGCTTGAATTATTGTCGGTTATACACCACCTAGACAAGTTTCGACACTATCTAGTGGGAGGAAAGTTTAAACTACGATCTGACCATAAAACCCTGCAATATTTACAGACTTTCAAAAAGCCCACGGGAAAATTAGCAAGATGGATCCTAAAAATCCAAGATTCAGATTGTGAATTTGAATACCTTAAGGGAAAACAAAATACCCCATGTGACAATCTAAAGATATTTCCGGAAGATACTCCTTTGGAAAATAAAACTGAAGAAGTTGTGGCAATAAAGACAAAAAATGCCCCCAAAAAGAAAAAATTAAAAATAAAAACCGATAATCCTGTCAAGAAAGAAAACAATGACAGTCTACTTCCATTAAATAATATAAAATTATGTCAAAATAAACACAAAATACATGCTGCGCTAATAGATTATTTCTGGTACGATGAAGAACTACCTGACACTCTAAATTCTGTCAAAAAAGAAATTGACAATTTCTACCATGATTTAGATGAAAAAATATTGTCTAGAATTGTGCCTGATGATAAAAATAGGAACCAAACTTCTATAATTCAAGTTTTCCCCCAATGTCTAGAAAACCGAGCAATCGAATTTTTTCATTCAGAAATAGGCGGACACTTAGGAATAGATGAAAACTTCCATAAACTAAAGCAGTATTTTTTTGTTACATCAACCTTAGCAAAGCTGAAAAATTGTGTAAATAGTTGTAAAATATGTAACCTTAGGAAAAACCCGCAGAGTTACCCTAATCCAGAAATGGGAAGAACCCCCATAGCCAGGTTTCATTTTGACATATTTTTTTTTTGATTTGTATGGTACTAGCGGTGGATTACCCACATTAAACAAAGGACATACTTGCGTACTTTCAGTAACAGATAATTTTTCTGGCTTTGCGTTTGCTAAACCGTTAAAAAACCAAAGTGCACATACCACGAGCAAAGCATTCGCTAAAATATTTCTTAATTTTGGAATCCAAAATATTGTATTGTCTGATAATGGAATTAATTTCGTCTTTAAAGTAACCAAAAATTTAATATCATTTCTCCACATAAATAAATTAGTAACAACCCCTTACCACCCTCAAGGCAATGGTGGAATTAAGAAAAGACATAAGCTATTTTTTAACATTTTAGGAATTTACACAAAAGATGATAGAAGGGATTTGCACGAAACCCTACCCTATTTAAAAAATGTTATTAATACAGTTTTCTCCCTAGTGATACGTGATAACCCATTTTATATGTTATTGGGACAAGATTTTCGAATCCCGTACGATGAAATTTTAGAGTCAAGGCAATGCTATAATGATTCCGTAGATTATAAACCAGAATTTATTCATAGAATGAGAGGAACTTATAAACTTGTAAAACAAGAAATCAAAAAATTTAAAATTAAACAAGAAGCCAAAAATATTCAAAATATTAAAGGAAAACTTTTTTTTCATTAGGAGATTGTGTTTACTTGAAAAGTGAAACAAAATCTGACCGCATAAGCTCTCTGATCATTATTTGGGAATTTTAAAGAACAATCAAAAAGTATGACAATAATATAACATTTAAATGTTATATAACATTTATATAACATTTAATATAACATTTAATATAACATTTAACATTTAAACAATAATAAAACCCAAAATCTGAAATTAACCTCAATCACATCAATTGTATTAAAATGGCGAAATTCATAAAAACATGGACCCAGTGCCCAAGGACATCGGACTCCTCCAATGATGAAAATAAACCACCGCAATCAAGACCGAGGGAACTTAAACCTTTTAATTTTAAACAAGGGTATTTTGAAAAGAGTAGTGATGAAGAAAAATTCCACGAATTTCTGATAATGACGAATATGGTTACCCCCAAAGATAGTACCCCTAACACGCAAAAACACAAAGAAACTGACTCATTTTCAAGTTGAAGAATCGGAAGGATTGGACTATATGATGTTTCCAAAAGCCCAATTTTTCCCCGATAGAATCTCAACTCCTTGCCCCCCAAAATGTTTCCCCGACGATATGGTACCCCCTATCATGCCTATAGAAAGACCTCTTACATTATATGCTGAGTTAAATAAGGCTGTACAGACTCCCAGAGACCAAAAGTCAGAACAGGTTAATCAGCCCCCAAGAAAAACATTGCGAGAAGCCATGGATCTTATTAATTACTCTATAAGAACTAGACAAAGTATATTTGAAGCAAACCCGGTCACCAGTGAGCAACAAATCACCACATAACAATATCAAATCAAAACCAAAGGACTGGGTATCTTGGAAGGAAACTGCGATGCAATCAAGTCGCGATCCCCCTGAGGATATGGCTTTTAAACAATGAGACATCCTAAGAAAAAATTTGACTCCTCCCCAAGCTCCCAAGAATCCTTCAACTCTCCCGAGCCGAGAAATCAACAAGAATAATTGATTAGCAGACCCTCTACTTCCTGTGGAGAAGAAATTTCTGAAAGTCAAGCTGGGTCAACACCAAAATCCCAAACGTCTTCCTCCAAAGAACTAGATACTAAATCTACAAGTAAAAGTTCTTCAGAAACTGAAAGTGAGTCAGATACAGAAGCGCTCAAGGATTAACAAAGAGCAAAGCCTCAAAGCGCTACCTAGTAGGCCAAGAAGGCACAACTAAAAGGTTAAAAATTCCTAAGGAAACAATATAAGAAATTCAACTTAATATCGCTAGCAAAACCAAAAAAGAGACCCTCAAGAAAAAGAGGAAAAGTAACAATTAAGTCAAGCCGAGTAGTCAAAAAGCCAGATAAATTAGAATATCAATAAGCAATATATTACCCAGGAGTAAAATGAGTAAATCATTTACTTATAAGATAAAATACCTCTGCAAGAAAATTTTTTAAATCACCAAAGAATAATTCCGTGATAAAAGATCGCTAAAATAAGTACTTTTAAAGACCACTGTGCAAAAAGCTCACATGCAGAAAATTGGCCAACTTTTTCAACTAACCTAACCAATATTTTAAGCAAGTTCCATCAATAACTCATAACGTACTAAAAAGAATCTTCGTATCATCTTGCTAACAAAAAATATTTGGATTTTTAATGAAATTTCGTCCAATTTCTTGGGTGCTATTTCTTCATGGCAAACCAATGCAATAATAACCCCCCTCCCCACGTAACAGTGGCGCGACCTGTAGGATGGTTCCTTTGATTCATGTTAGAACTGTCAGCAATTCTTCCTAACTCAAAAAATATATCTTTACATACAAAGTGTTACAAGCTTTTTGTTACTTCTCTACATCTTTTTTTCGTAACCCTAAAATTGTTTAGCACATTCTCAAATTTTTTTTACCCATCTTTCTTGAAATCTCTCCTTCCCATTAATTCTGGCCTTGTTATTAACTTTAACTAAAACAACTACACATTGACTGTTCCCCCTCAACTTTTAACATGTCAGAAAAAATTACCATTATCCTTTTTTGCTGTATCTTCTTCATCCTCGTTATTTTTTTATCCATTACTTGTACTTCCACCTCCTTAGTTTATTGTTTAATGGCCCTGTACTTTTTTTATTTATCTTATTTTCATATGATTTGTTACTTAAATAATTCTAAAATATTAAGCAAAAATAATTCTTAGTACTGAGCTACTTTCCACGTACTGTCTTATAGCTTCAATTCGGAGAGAGTCAAGACTTTTCTTTTTTTCCTAAACTCTTCAAAACAATTTACTTAATATTTTCATTAAAAATTAAACCAATAATATTTTTCTTTAGATTTTGAAAAAAAAACTGGGATTCCTATTGTTAATTTTCTGGCTAACTCTGAGGTGATACCACTGATCCTACTTATACTATATCTCTTACTATTAGTTCGTTATACTAGTTCGGGGTTCAGTGTTTTTACCCCTCACTCAATTCTTTTAAAATCAATATTATTTTAGTATGAATAATCCTGCAAGACGACGATTAGTTTTGTTAAGGAATGATTTTAGGTATGTCTAATGAAAATGAGTAGACACAAATCAATGCTTAGGCACCCTCCACAAAGTTAACAGATAGGAAAGGGGAGCAATTACCACTGGCAGATCCTTTCATATGGAGGATCATTTTTCGTTTTAAGTTTTAATAATCCTGGTTATTTTGGGAATTTGGTTTCACAAATTGGCCAGTCAGTAGCGTTAATCATTTAGTTCTTAGGACCTCTGGTCCCTTTCTGTGTTGCGAAAATCGCAAAAGTAAAACATATAGTTTTTCCAGGAATAGCACTGCCTTTTTTTGCCGTTTGGAATAACAAGACATTTGGATAGAAAGTTTCAATTTGTTCAGATTCACCTTCTAGCATAGTACTTGGTTCAAACAAGCTTTACAATTAGCTCTATTACAAGTTTTCAAATTTTGTGAAGCACTGATGATAACCAATCATGGCTTACAAAATATAGATCAGTTGTTGCGTTTCTTTTTGTTTTTGTTTTTTTGCTAATCCAAACTTTCCAATTTGATGGAAGAATTTTTTTGATTCACCTGATTTTTTTGTAGTTTATACCAGTTCAACTCCTTATATGCCATACTGAAAAAACTAAACTTTTAATATAACGAGCCATCATTGGAAGCATTTCAAATTTATTTCCTTAGAAAAATACATCCTATACCTGGGAAATGGATATCTTCCCAAAAACGATTTAAATGAAATAGAATTACAGAGAAAGTTCATTTCCACTGGTAATTAAATTGACGAAGTAATTAAACAAAGTCTAGGTAATTCTTTTTTTTAAATATTTAAAATATTCAGTAGCTTATTTCTAATTTTAAAATAAAATTATTTAAGAAAGCCGTTTGCCACACTATCAGCATCTGTGGTCCTTTTCTTTTTTTTAATCCTGTTAGAACTATTAGTAAATATTTCTTAAAAAATATATCTTCCTTTACATTAAAAGTATTATAAGCTTTTTCTTGCTTCTATATATATATTTTTCTTTTACTTTATAATGGCTTAGCAAATTCAAAGTGTTTTTACCCATTTATTTTGAACTCTTTCCTTGCCACTAACAAGTGCAAGAACAAATTGACTGTTCCTCTTCAATTTTTAATATCAAGTAAAATATTTTACTGTTATGCCTTTTTGCTGCATCTCCTTGATCCTCGGTGATTTTATCAATTACTAAAAATTTTATCTCCTTATTTAGCATTTTAATGGCTTCTCCATTTTCATATATTCTTCTTATTTTCATATGATTTGTTACTTAAATAATTTAAAATATTAAGCCAAGATCAGTTTAAAAACTGGTTTACTTTCCATAAAGTGGAAATTATTTTCAGATCTTCAGAAAACATTGGGCTTATCAGGTCTAATTACGGTAATTTCGGCTGGCTTAGAGTTTTACTCGGCTATTTATTGCAATTTATATTCCTATGGGTTTCATTTATTTATTAATGTTTATTTGTTGTAGTTGCACACTTGCAAGATTATTTAACTTTTTCCTTTTAGTTTTTGGTTAAATGGAGCTCATTACTTTTCTTTGAAAAACTAACTTTATGGGAAAAGTTTTAAAATACAATTCTTCATGTTTCGTATTGATTGAGTTATTTTCATAAATAAAGAAAATAATACTTTAAATATTTTCAGTTTTTCCGATAAGAGTCTATAGTTTGTCTTACTAGTTTTATACTTGAAAAAGAGGTTTCAAAAATATTTAACAAAATTCTCTTTTCACAATCAGGACAAACACGAAACTGTTTAATTTGGTTTTATACCTTATGACGTAGACCTTAAACAGAAAACTTAGTACCATTCCTTACTATGAATATGCTTATATGTTCCTTGACCTCTTTCAAGCATATATTTATTTCGTTTAAATAAATCTCCCCCTAAAAATTCCTTAAGAGTTTCAACCGAATTCCCTAAGCTTCATTATTTACAGCAGTCGAAGCAGTGGAATTAATCATATACACATAGTGCCTCTTGGTAGTACAAAATCCGCCAAAACTTACCTTGACAAGTCTAACTTGATAATCTGACATATTATTTAGATATTTCTTTGTCAGACTTCTGGCAATCTACTTGCTCATAGTTCATTTTGATTTAGTTCAAAATACGAGTGTCAAAAACCATAAGAATTTCAACTTCAAGCTTATAGCTTACGTGGTAGCAGAAGATACATTAACAGTAGTAGCTGTAGCAGCAATATGCACACAGCACTTTTCTTTTTCTTCAGTCCCCTCTTAAAACACGCTATAAATCCATTTTAAGGCAATAAGCCTTTCCTGAAGCATTGTTGATACATCCTCTTGACAATTTGCATTTGTCTTGTGTGTTATCATTTATTTTATTACGTTTTCATTACTGCCCAATATTTTTGCCTTACTACACTTAAGCCTTAGTATCAGTGACTGAAATAGTAGCATCAGTATTAAAAGAAGTAGCAATAGGTATTAGTAGGATTAATAATAGTATTTGTGGTAGCAGTAGTAGCGGGGAGAGTCTTATTAAAATTATGAGTAGGAGCATTAGCATTTGGATGCAAATATTGTCTTTTGACTTTATTTTGAAAGACATTTTGACAACTTGCCAAACTGACGGTGTGTTGAGGCCTTATTTACCTTTCCCCACCCGATATTCCATGAAACTTCCACTTTCACATCTTAAGGACTAGTTGTAATGGTATTTGTAGCAGTAGCATTAGCACTAGTATATAAAGTTGTAGTCTTAAGTGTTACAACAGTAGCACTAGCAGCAGCAGTAGTAATTATATCTTGCCTTTTGGTTAGTTGAACAGCACCCTCACCCAGTCCTTGAATTTGGAATTTAATAAATTTAGCCCTTTCTATGGCAATGCAAATAAGACTTTTTGAAAACCAGTAAATTCATATACTTTCTGAAATTTTCATCTAAAATACCCTTATTCTTACGTTTAGTTACAATAGAAGTAGTATTTGGAGTTTTCTTAGCAGTAATGTTAGTAGAGGCAGTAGCTGGACTAGTAGTAGTAGTAGTAGTAGCAGTAGCAGTAGTACTTGTAACAGCAGTTTTAATAGTGGTAGTTCGCAGTAAAAGAAGTTGGGTTAGTAGTATCAGTTGTAGACAACACATATTTGCTTTTCTTCAGTTGATTATCCCCTTTAAGCATTCTGTGAAACTTCCAACTTAATACCCGAGTCTATATTTAAGATACGTCCTTTTGACAATATCCATGCACATACTCTGTTTCGACTTAGTTTAAACTTAAACTCAATACTCTGTAAAATTTTCTCTTTCATTGACTTGGCTTCAATAATACTAGTATCATAGTATTAGCTATAGCACTATGAAAATTGGGAAAATAAGCACTGTTTCATTAGTAGCAGTAGTAACAGTAGTAGCGGCAGTATTAATAGTAGAAGTAGCATTTACAAGTTAATTTTTGGTAATTTGAACACCTCTCTAATGTCACACCAAAAGTTTCTTCATGATGCGCTAGGCCCTTTCATAAATATTGGTAGTACGGCCCTTTGGCTCTCTTTGGACGTACTTTTCATCTTAATTCTCTTCACCTTGTACTTAGTTGCAATATTAGTAGATTTAGCTGTAGTAGTAGTAGTAATATTAGTAATAATAATAAAAGTAGCATTAGTAGCAGCAGTAAAAGTATCAGTAATAGCAGTATTAGTAGTTGCATGCGCAAATAACATTTTGGCAAATATGTGTTCCCCTTTAAGCATTCTCCTAAGGCTCCCACTTAAAATCTAAATCCATTCTTCAGATAAGATCTTTTGACAATCAGCCTGCACAAATTTATTTTTTATTCAGTTTAAATTTCCCTTCAATGTACTGTCAGATTTTCACTTTCATGCGTATGAACTTAATAATTCTATAATCATAGCTAACGTAGTAGTAGTTGGAGCACAAGAAGCATTAATAGTGTTGTATTAGTAGTAACAATAATTTTAAAAGCAGTAGTATGAATAGCAGTAGTAGCCTGCACTTTTTGCCTTTCTATCTGTTTAAATTTTTCTTTATGATGCCCCAAATGTATCATGATTTAGCTTATGTTTTTTCAACATTTTTTTCAAATGTGCATTTCAATATGTTCAGCCTTGGAAATCAAGGAGGCACACTCGTGCCTCTTTAAAGAGGCAAACCACGACAATGTTAAGCGATCTTCGGTTCCAGTGGTCGCAGAGGAATGGGGAGGGATGCATTTGGTAGCTCGAGCTTTAACTAAGAAACCTGCCAAATTTCACCCCCCTCCGATTTTTCCTTCATGGGAAAAATCTGGCCGAAAGTTTCAACCCCCCAGCCCCAGCCCCCCTTCAACGTTGTCCGATCGGACTGAAATTCACAAATTAAAGTCCCCTAGGCCCCCGGAGCTTATCCGCTAAATTTCAGCTTGATCCGATAACTCCTTCCCTGTTTTCCAGAAACCACGCATAGCCACTTAATGTTCATGTTTTTTTTCGCCACGCCTACAGGTCACAGCCGACATCGGATCTGGGTGTACGAAGACTCATTCGACACGAAATTCTCCGAATAATTTTGTTTGAAATTTTCGTCGGAAAATCTTAACCCCCCGATTTTCTAGCTTAGAAAAACCCCATTTCCCCATAAGAGCCCATGTTAAGTTTTTTGTTGTTAAAAGTTACGAATTTCAACATCAAGTACATCAAAATGATCAATTCGACATGGTGAGACTGACTGAAAGCTTCAAAAAATTCTGTCTTAATCCGTAAAATTTTTATTTGAGAAAAATGACAGAAACCCTTTTTCCTCTGCCACGCCTACAGGTCACAGCCGACATCAGATCTGGGTGTACGAAGACTCATTCGACGCGGAATTCTCCGAGTAATTTTCCTGGAAAGTTTCGTCGGAAAATCTTAACCCCCCGATTTTCTAGCTTAGTTTTGCTAACTTTTTAAAATTTGTAAAATTAAGTAATTTTGTCAGTTTCAATTTATTGATACAGAAAGGGAGAAAATAAACATGGAAACATGTGATCAGAATTACATACTGGAATGTTCACAAGAATTTATACTGAAGCGGGGGTAAGGCTTGATAGAAGCAAGTTAAAAGAACCATTTAAATTGATTTCCTAATTGAAGCCATTGGTGAAATTTTCTATTGTAATAACTTGTTTGATAACAAGCATAACAGCAGCTTGGCGCAGCGGAAGCGCGCTGGGCCCATAAACCGGAGGCGGGTGGGTAAAAACCACTAGCTGCTAAATTTTTAATTAAGCTGCTAAACTATTAAAATTATCAAAATTAGATAATTTTGTCAGTTTGAATTTATTGATACAGAAAGCGAGAAAATAAACATGGAAAAATACTATTAAATTACATCCACCATGGATTGTAGGAAAACGTATAGAAATAATATGAAAAAAACTTCGTTTTCTTAAAGAGTTAAAGAGGCTGCGTCCCAAAGTCGAACCTTAAAACGTACAACCCACAAACCCCCCACTTTTAAAGACTGTTTTGTACAGGTTTTTTGTTGAGGGGGGATGCCGCCCCCCTAACCCCCCGCTCTTGGCTTCGGAAAGGCCCTCTTTTAATTAACAAAAAATTGAAATGAGAAATTAATGGAATAACTTTGAAAAATGTTAAACACAAGAGGACAGGAGAACCATTGCACCAAAACTAGTAATTAGTAACAATGAAGTCCCCCCACAACAAAAAACCTGTACAAAAGAGTCTTTAAAAGCGGGGGGTTTGGGGGGCGGCAGCCCCACTACTGCCTCTCCTATTTCCTGTACGTTTTAAGGTTCGACTTTGGGACGCAGCCTCTTTAACTCTTTAAGAAAACGAAGTTTTTTTCATATTATACTCACTAGAGAGGCAGTATTATTGGTAGTAGTTTTACTACTGTAATAGTACTAGTAGCATCAGTAGTAGCAGTAGTAGTTATATCAGTTGCAGTAGTAGTAGTAGTATTAGTTTACAAATATGTCTTTTAGGTCAGTTGATCGTCTCCTTTATCCTGATAAATCTAAAATAATATACTCAATCATTCCTGAACTATTCAATTTTGACAGTCGATATGTGCTTAACATGTTGTAATTTATTTGAACATTCATCTCAATCTTCTCTGAAAGGTTCACCTGTTTACCTTTCGTCATTTTGGAAAGTAAAGGTCGAACAGGCTAACCTTTCTTAAAAGTATATTATGTACGCCAATAATGGACGAATTGCCTGGCTTACAGCTCTTGCCCTGAGGGTTCTGGGGGGGGGGGTTGATATACTCAAAGAATCAATTATTTGACCTATTAACTTTACTGCATAAAGTAGCTGTCTTAAAATTTTGATTAGATGTGGGTTTGGAAACGATGGGCATTTAAGAGGCAGGTTGTGCTCTAATCACTTTTGACTCTTAAAAAGACAATACAACTTTCAAAATTTAATAAGTACCTTAAACACCATAGGTGCAAAACTCTCAACTCTTTTCCTCGCACCCTGGATGGTGCTTTCAACCCGGGGCACATTATTATTTGATCTTTTGACATTTTGAACAAAATGGCTATCTTAAAATTTTTAGAAAATACATTTGTGAAAAAGAGGATACGGGGGGTTGGCTACCGTCCTTTCACTTTTGACTGATAAAAGGAAACAAAAGATTCCCTCTTAAGTTATGCAACAAACCCCTACATAAGGACGTTTTATTTTCTAAGGGCATAACTTACAGCCTTCACCCCTAAGCTCTGTGGGGGCTATGGTAACCCAGAGGTATTTTATTATGGTCTTTGATCATTTTGAACACAATGACTATCTGAAATTTTCGGTGGATACAATTGGTGAAAAAGAGCGCTTGAGGGACGGGTTTGGTGGTTGACCTAAAAAAAAGTTGGTGGCAGTAAGAGCTCTTTTTTCCAGTCAAATGAGCCCCTCCAAGGCTCACACCATCAACCCAACTACAAAAACATTAAACACTCACAATGTGATACTACCTAAACTTATAGCTCTTGCCCTGAAGCTCTGGGGGTCTAGGAAATATTCCCAAGGACAAAATCACTGAGAGGGTTGACGTGTGGCTGATTGACCTCCGATTACTTTTGACTCTTAAACGTAGCACTATGGCTTATAATTTCTAATTAAATGAGTTTCTTCCAAAGTTACAATGACAGATCTTTTCTATAAAACTGACTTGGTTGAAAAAAAAAGATTGTGCCCACAAAAAAAAACAAAAAAAGACTGATTTTTTTTATAAGACAAATATCGGTTTCATTTTTTTTAAATAGAAAAATAACTTAAAATGAAATATGTCTGAATCTTTATTCTTGTTTCTAAATTTCAGTGAAAAATTTATAAGGTTACCCGAGACCCCACTATTTAAAGGATGTGCAAGAATGTCTTTTAGAGCTTCATGAAGGCTTAAAAATTAAATTTGGTAATAAGAAGGTGGATTAAAATCACTGTCAGTAGTTTTTGATCAATGTACCGCTAGGTTGATCTTATGATAAATTTACCCAGCTACTTTAAAGCTAAGAAAATTAAGACTATTTACGATCATCATCATTTATCTTGAATAATACCAGCGCTAAAAATAAGTTCTAATTTTTGATATGTTTGTGGAACTTCTTAGAGAGTAAGTGACGTCCTTAAAACTGCATTATAATTCATTTGTGGCAATGCAATTTGACCCTATGAACAGCAGTCTCCACATGAATTAATTTTGTTTGCTACACTTTCCTTGGGAAAATGCAGAAGTCCAGAGTGAATAAATGATATGTCGAAGGGTGGCCATGACTTGGTGCTAGCATATGCACAGTTTACACCCTCTTTAAAGCTTCGTGCTGGTTTTTTTTGCTACAGTTTGTTGGTTTCGAAGATTGCAACGATTTTTTTCTTCTTAGTTCATATTATTTTCTTGTCCTTTTCCATTTTTGAGACGTTCCGATTGCTGCTGTTGCTTGCCTTTCTAAAAACTAGTGTCTTGATTCTTCACTTTCATTTTCATATTTCCCAATCCTCACTGTCACTTCTCTCTTAATAGCAATTCCCCTTGTTTTTAATGTTCATTTGTAATTCGTTTTTACTTAGGTTTTTGCGAGTCTATGAACCTCATTTTACTTTCCTTTTCATTTCAGACTTTTACCTTTTCACATAATTTTTCAATGTCTTTTGTTTTAGTTGCTCGTATTGCTGGTTTAGGATATTCATTTTTACTTATTGTGAACTTCCGCTGTTCGGTTTATTCCCTTGGATGTACCATGTTTCATATTTTTGCTTGATAACAACTCTATATTCTTCCGGGACAATTGGTATCTTGAGATATTCTCCCATAAAAAAAATTTCTAGATACGTCGAAAGTCTAAGCAAACTTATTAAGAGCATTAATATTGTTTTTTTCCAAATGATATCATGTACTATGTTAGAGCACATAATATAAGCATTTCTTATGACACAATATAAGCACTACCTTATATGAAGTAATGGATATAATAAATACGATTGTTGAGTTTACAACGCATCAGTTAATGATATAACATAATGTTTGTTGAAAGGCCAAAAAATGAAAATTTGAAGTTGCAGTTACTATAAATGATGACTCTTTGGAGCCAACACCTGAACTATCAAACTAGATAAGAGCTGAAAATTGTCAACCCGGAAAATCAATTACAAAAACTATGTTACAAGCCGCTAAAGTAAAGGCCAATGCCAAATTGCAAAAAGTTATCAAAATAAAAAAACATATCAAAAATGAAAATGACGAACAAAAACACGGGTGGTTGGAAGACATGCACCACGACAATTATAGCCTGTCAAAAATGAAAAGAAGAACAAAAAAATGCACTTACAAGATATGTGACACCGAATAAGTTAACGAGTTAAAACAGAAAATGAAAAGCAAAGACACACTTGGTTGGAAGAAAAGCCGTGGTTTTCAAAAATGAAAATAAAGAGCAGAGACACAAGCACTTAGAAAACATCTGAAACCAAACATATGAGCAAGTCATAAATGAAAACATAGAGAAATTACACACGCGGTTAGAAGAACAGCGGTTATGTGTAAAAAATGAAAATGAAGATCAAAGACACACTCGGTTAAAAGACATGCTACAACGAGCATGTGAGTGAATCAAATATAAAAATGTATATCAGAGACACATATGGCTAGAAGAAAATCAAAATTGAAAATGATAGCGATAATTTTTGTGTTTGGGATTTTGACATGGATAAGGTCCTTAATGCCTACCGCATCTTTGTTAAAAAAAACAGAGGTTCGGCGATATGTTTTTCAAAATGATGAAATATAAGCCGAGGGAAAACAAACCAAACAAATTATAACATGATAGTGATGATGATTGGGTTTTGGAATTTTACATGGACAAGCTCATCAATGCCCACCATACCTTTGACAATCAGGAACTTGGACTATCTTAACCATTGGAAGAAAAAGTCACAAGTTTGAGTTTTATTTTAAAAAATTGGCGTTCTTGGATCTTTGGCCCAGGAAAATGATCTATATAGGTTAAAAGTCTGATGAAATTTGTTTAGAGCACCAATTTTTAAACAAAAAAATGCAAGACATCATAATTAGTATTACATTGACGTCAAACACTAATATATAAAAGTTTCTATACATGTTAGAGCCCTAAATTACCTCATATTAATTATAACTCTCATCTAAATATGTAGTTATATTACGTACTTCATAACAAATTATCACTTTCAATTTCTAATAATTATTATTATATCTACAGAAGCTCTTTAGACAGTTATACAACCTTAAGAAAATATGACAAGCAGATGAAACCGAAAACACAAATTTACAAATATTATAAATGCCGATTCATTAGAAAAAAATTTCCACCGCCTGGTCTATCATACATTTTAAGTCCAAAGATATGACCCGAACAGCGGAAACCCACCATGGGTGAAAATAAGTGTCCTGAACCAGCTATACGAGAAGCTAAGACGAAGGGAATTGCAAAATTGTCTGTAACAATAAAATCCAAAATGAAAAAGAAAGTAGAACGTGGTCAAAAGACATCTTAAATTAACTTGAAAACAACTTAGACAACTAAGAAAAAAAGAATTAAAAATTAAAATGAAGAATAAAGACACTTGCAGTTAGAAGAGAAGTGATAGCTAGGATCAGAAAAAAAAATAAAAGTAAAGAATAAACACACTAGTGCTTAGAAGGAAAGAAACAGCGACAATAGGAACTTCTTGAAAATGAACCAAACAAAGTGCATTTTGAAACTTTGAAACCTTTGAAACTTTTAAACTTTGTACTTTGCATTTTGAAACCAATAAAGTGTACCACAAAACCAAGCACAAACCATCCAAGAAGCTTCAAACTGTGCTAATGATAACTACAAGTCATTGTGTTCCTTCGACATTGCATTCATTCACTCTAGACCAGTCCATTTTCCCAAGGAATTCTATTACCACCTGCAAAGTTTTTAATTGAATTGCATTGCCTTTTTAGGACGTCACCTACTTTGTAAGGTGCTCTACAAACATATCCAAAACTAGAACTCGTAATTACCACTGGCATCATTCATGATAAGCGATGATGAATCTTCAATATTCCAAATTTTCTTGCATTTAAAGCAGGTGGGCAAAATTATCACAATATCAACCTAGAAGCACATTCAGGAAAAAAATTACGGTGATTTAAACCACCTTCATGTGACCAAATTTAATTTTTAGACATCGATGAATCCCTGAAAGAAATTCTTGCACATATGCGAGAAGCGGTAATTGATATTAATCGACTCGCATCTCCACTGGGAAAACATCCTAAGAACATGTAGCTCATTTTCACTGTGCCCGATGGCTTCGATTTTTGACGGTTCAACCCTCCTGCACTTAATAAAGTATGTGCCTCTCTTACTTCTAATGCTGACCCTAGCTTTTTGTTAAATGAAATGGTTGTAAAACGTCATGCCAGAAAATCTCATCAAATAAAAAATACTGATCATCGTTTAGAGCCCTTTACCTACAAATTGATTTATCTAGCTACAAAGTCAGAATGAACAGTAGATAAGCAAATTCAAATATCTCTTGTAGGTCATCCTTATCCAAGAAGGGCTGAATTAAAGATGTGTCACATAGTTTTTTGACCTGAACATGCCAAAAGCCTGTGAAAACAATCAATCATATTGATAAAATAAATATATTTGGAAAGATGGCTGCATATATGTAAATGGTTTAATTTCAAAAAATTTGGGGTGCTCCATATCAATCTGCTTTTGATACAAGAGTCCTAGTAATGGATTTTGTCATCTAGTCGAAATTGATAATCTTATTTTAGCAGATATTCCAAATACCGATGATCCCTTATTGAGAGTATAAGTCTTAAGATGGATTATTCACAATCCGTTTGGGGAGTTAAAAGCAACTGCAAGTTCTATGACCAAAAAAATGGAAAAGTAATTTACCACTTCATTACTCCAATGCAGTAGATTCAGTTACATCTCTATCGGATAATGAATATCCAAAGTATTGACGTTATTTTAATCCTAAATTAGGCAAAATGAACGCAGAAGAATTTTCACATAACCTTGATGCACATCAAAGATACCTTTATAACCAACAAGTAAAGATTGATAATTGTCATTTCATCATATATAATGCTCAAGAAATTTTAATTTCAAATCAACATAGAATATATTAGCAGCATTCTTCTGATACTATATATATTATTATAACTACAAAGGACATGATTTAGCTTCAATAAGGATTGTTTGTCATTCGTCAAATCTACAACCTAAGCTTCTATCATACTTCTATCTCTCTATTTTCAAGCACTTATCTATCAGTTACAAATTCAATTATTTTGGATAGACAATATATTCTGAACAAAATTCTTTATGTCACATACAAAAGAAACTGAATGGATCATCAAAAAAAGGTAAAGGATACAGCATTAAACTTTACAGTCCGTACCGGCGGTGCTGATCTCCGTTTCTTGGCCCTTCAGCCAGGAAGTGCAATGGGGGGTTGGGGGCCAGCCATCCTGTGCTTTCGCACACCCTTCCTGTTTACCTTCCCCAAATTTCTCCAGGTACCCATTTAGAGCTGGGTCGACTCTGGCTAAGCTTACAGGGTAACGCCAACGACCCCCTTCCCAAACTGAAGAATTGGGTAGACTGGTTCATAGCCTTGAGTTAGAGAATAAGCGGTTGTTGCATGGCCTAGAAGAATTGGGCACTGTCCAAAATGTCTTCACAATGTAAACACTCTCCGCATACATTCTCATATTTCAAAACTAACTGATCCAGAACATCTTTTGGAAAGATTCAAAATCAGTTGGCAGAAGATTTTATTCGGCAGTCCTGACAAATTAATATATTTGAAGATACTGCAATTAAGCGTCCTTTTTATACTATGGCATCCAAGTTAAAGGTCAAAATTATATGTTTTGGGTGGAACAATATATAATGGACATCATTAAGAGCTTTGAAAATAATCAAAACTTTGAATTTCTAAATTTTAGTGTGACAGCTACTGCTGGAGCATGTATTGGCTTCTACAAGGAAAATAGCTTAAAATTGTTGACGATATTTTACAGGATGGCGATGATCCTGATTATGTTGGGAATTTCGTTTAACAGAGTGACCACCCGGTAGCCTTGGGAGGTTTGTTTATAAGACCTTGGGTCACCTTCTATGTTATAAAAACTACAAAAGCAAAACATATAGATTGTCCCGAAATAGCATTAACTTTATTGCTGTTTGGACTAACAGCACAAAAAAACTTCGGCTAGAAAGTTTTAATTTTTCAGATTCAGTTTCTACCATAGCACTCGGTTCAAACAAATTTTAAAATTAATTTGAGTACAAGTTTTCCAACTTGATGAAGCACGGATACTACCAAAGCATGGCTGACAAACAGGGATCAGTTGTTGCTTTTTTTGCAAATCCAAACTTACCATTTCTATGGAACAATTTAGTTGATTCGGCTGATTTTTAAGTAGTATATACCAGTTTAACTCTTAGCAGACCACACAAAATGAATTGAACTGTGAATATAAAGATCCATCCTTGGAATTAATTCAATATTATCTCCATGTAAAAATACATCCTATACCTGGGAAATGAAAATTTTCTCAAAAATTACTTTAATGAAATAGAATTACCGAAAGATTTCATTTCCATTGGTTGTTAAATTGAAGAAGTAATTGGAAAAAGTCTAGGTAACTCATTTTTCTTAGAAATATTTAAAATCTTTAGTAACTTATTTCTAACCTTATTATCACCATATTTAAGAAACTAGTTTACCACACTACCATTCTCTGGGGTCTTAATCGATTTTAATCGTTTTAGCATTGTCAGTAATTCTTCCCTACAAAATATATATTCCTTTACATCCAAAGTGCTACAAACCTTTTCTTGCTTCTTTATCTCTTTTTCTGAAACTCTATAATGGTTTAGCACAATCTCAATTTTTATGCTCATTTCTTTTGAGCTCTTTCCCTGATAATGACAAATATAAGTACACACTGACTGTTCCTCATGTCAGGAAAATATCAGTAAATTAATCCATCACTGATACTTTTCTCTCCTTTGTTTTTTATTTTAATGGCTTCTCCATTTTTATGCACTCCTCTTATTTTCATATTATTTGTTTCTTAAATAGTTTGAAAATATTAAACTAAGTAGTTTAAATACTGAACTACTTTCAATAAAGTGCAAATTATGTTCTGATCTTCATTAGGCATGGGCTTTGTTAGCCCTACTTATGGTTTTCTACATTACTTACTTGTTGGCTTTTTCTACATTTAGACATGGCTTGATGCCCACAACTATTCCATTTTAATTCAATGAAACATGACATGAGAGGGTGTAGCATAAGTGGGAGATGGTAACGTCAGCAATGAGGGGGGGGAATTATTGCCAAGATTTTTCTCTCACTTCACTGGACTATCGGCCTTGGCTTTTTCTACAATTAGCCATGACTTGATGTGCACAACTATTCCATTTTAATTCAAAATATGAAGCAACAATACGAAGCAGGGGTCGTAGTAATAGTTATAGACTTCACATAATGGCTTTTCATCAATTGATCTTCCCCTTTAAGGATTCTGTGAAATTTCCAACTTAATACCCAAATCTGTTTTGTGATACCTCCTTTTGACAATATCCATGCACATAGTGTGTTTCGATTGAGATTAAACCTAAGCTCAATACTATTTAAAATTATAATCTTCGTACGGTTAGATTTAACAGTACTAGTATCAAAAGTATTAAATGTATTACTATCCAACATTGAAAATAACTTTACTGATGTCTAATACGTTTATATACATTTGGCAGCTGGTCAACCTATAAAAATTGTACTATTATTGATGAGCATAATAAAAAGTGTAGATTATGCAACCCATGTAAATTGCACTGAGAATACGTAGTGCAAATAAAAGACTATAAGTCTTGTCTTGATGATATATGTAACTCTTACACAAGAGGTTTCCTTTGCTCCAATAGTCACTATAATTAATGTGTCCGCTTCAATTACTGGAATAATAAGATTGTCCAATTTTTAGGATATCGCTGTGAAGATACTGGATACTATGATTATAAACCCACATTTTTTTGCTGTTACAGAAATCGCTTCTTTCTATAAGAGTATCTTCTGTGACATTGCTTCACATAAGCATATTGAAACTTGTGAGTTTTATAATATGAATCTAAATATTATTATTGACTTTAAGAAAAGATATAATAAAAATGAAATTACATTATATTGTATAAAATTTGACCCTGGCATTGTTTGCCAAGAAGAGTACAAGTTGAATCCTGATAAGTTCTAGCCAGGTATTATTACCGATGGTTACCTATACGCAGAAGAAGAAATCTACAGGACATAAACTCTTTCGTGCATGCAAGTTTTATTAATAAGCAAAGTCGCAAATGTTTTTAAATAATTACACTTTTATTGGACTGAAATTTGTATTATAGAGTAAGGAAAGAGCATTTTCAACTACAAAGTCGTTCAATAAGGGATTGTCTGCATAAATGATTAGAAATTCACTGTTAGTAAATCCGCAACATCAAAAATAAAATTTAGTAATGAATGAAAATCATAGATTTTGGTTGACAAATCTTGTGCTCGTTTACAGTTTTGAAGAATAGATTTTTCCCTTTGCTCAACAAAGTTTTTGATGTGAGGCGTTTAGAAGGCATGTGGTAGACCAAGAGGATCGACAAATTCAATATTCTTCATTGTTTGAAAGACACTTATACAATATCCCGTCTTGAAACTTAAAGGGCTACTATTAACATTGATAAGGGTATTATAAACCCTTTGAATAACGTAAAGAAAATCTGAGGGTATGCAAAAGGATTGGTATTTGGACATGTTGGGATCCAAATTGAATACATTGATTATTTGATTTGTGTTTATCGTGCCAAGTCCAATAGAACACTGCCAACAGGGTTAATTTCGCAATATTTTTCATACTTATTTTGCAAGATTACTTCTATACTTTTCTCCAAATGGTTCAGCAAAGGTACACTCTAGATATACTGTTCTTGTTCGGATAATAGTCATATCTTGATACTGGAAAAATCCAATAAATGATGCTTTGAGTGTTTGCAAATACTTTTTCAGGCTATAGCATCTCCAAATAATAGTGAATCTTAATGTAGGGATTACAGTGTCATATAATATAGGTTCCTGTACAAGGAACTGCTCGTCCGTGCAATACTTAGATCTTGAGTACCAGACATATCTAATATAATGATACGAAAGTTTTGCAAATATATAATCGGTTATAATGTTTTTCCAATAGCTATGAATCTCGATCTAGGGATTGCATTTACAACTCATAGAGGGTTCATTAGGATTTATCAACTGATAAATTTTAGATTGGAATTCCATTTACTTTGCAAACAAGAGATTGAAGTCCAGATATTTCAAATTTACATTGAGAATTTGTCCTTGATCCTTAGGTGCTAGCACTTTTTAAAAAGGCCAAAGCAAGCTTTGAATGAGTCTCACCATTGATAAATCATGAATTGGTGTAGTTACATGAATCCATACCAATATTTCGTGGATTGGTGACTATAGGCGTAACGAGCAGTTTGATATTATTTCCGCTCTTAATTTTTCTACTGCCAAAGCAACATAACCTATTTTTTCCTATATGAAGCATTGGTGATGTGTGAGAGACTATTAGATCAGGTGCAGCGGTAACTAGTTTTTGCAAAATAAAACTGGACGGTGCAGATGTAGCTTTATATCAATCTTAACATTGGAAAGCAACTATTGAGGTATATTGAATATTTAATGATTTATCTTTCCAACCAAGTGCAAATTTTTAGTTATCACATCTTTAAGGATACTGCTAGTACCATTGTCCGTTTTATATTCATATCCAATAGCTAATCTTCTCAAAGTCATATAGGACATTGGAGACGTCAACAATAATTGTAAATAACTTGCATAGTTTGAAAGATTGTTGCTTGTGCTCACCAGCAATCCATTTATGTACACACTAATTTGTTAAAACAAATTAAGTAATACACAATTTTCATAGAACAACTCCTTGGCTGCACTTGGTTTTTCATTGTTATATTTTTAACCATCACATCCAAATTTAGAAGTAAAATCTTTGAAATAGTCGTCACTGAAACAAATTTAAAATTTATGTTTTCGTAAAGCAGTTGTTGTGGATAAAAGTTTTTATAACAACCATGTTTTACACTCACATTAATATTTTCTGCATTGAAAAGATTTAGAGATTAATGATGAGATTTCTTATGCAGTAGATATGCCATTTCTAGGAAAAGAAATCCTTGTTTGATCTAACAATTTTACTCTTGGTTTCTTTTGCTTCAATGACAAGATTAAGGTTTAACGCTTGCAGGCTGAGCTTAGACTGATGAGTGATGAGGTGAATCTTGCCCTTTTTTATCTGTACCGCTTTATCATGACTTCAATTGCTCGCCAAGCCATTGCGTCGGACTAATATTTTTTGAAACGCTTCCTTGAAAATCCTTCCTAGAGACTCAGTTATGTAGTGTTGAGGAAACAAAATCCACTGTAACTTGAGCAAAGAATTTCTTAGCAAGTAGTAATGCAGAGCAACACTACTTAGCACACCAATTGCTGAGACCCTAACCGGACATTGACTAAAGACCTCTGTAATAACATATTCTAGGATCACCTAAGACCCTTCTTCATTTCAACTGAAAGAGTTCTAAATACGAAGTGTTGGCTAATATATATTGAATGTGCTTTATATTGTAGTGGTGACTTTATTTGTGAGTGGTTTTTCAGCCTAGAACTGAAAATAAAATTTGGTGATCAGTATTACTAATTCTTGATGTCTCTACAAAGGACGACTAAAGAAATATGCAATTGTCTTATGAGAAGCCAGGTAGATAATCTACAAAAACGAGACATTCCTTCCAGCAAATGGTACCATAACTTATATTTTGGATTATATTCCATTTAAAACGAAGAAAATCTCTCAGATTAGCGCTGAGAAGAATTATTTCATTATTGATGAGAGAGCTATTACAAACCCTACCATGTTCGATTCTATAGTTAAAATGGAATGCCTCGTTCTTATGAGCAGACATTTATCTTTTGATTGCACGACACAAATCAGTCAAACTACCATATTCTTTGTACGTTAGGCTAAGATGTGTGTTTATCCAAGTTAAGTGATTTTATGCCTTCCTCTTCCTTACCATAAACTGGCAGATCGTTTGTTGTAATTTTTATATGATATGTAAGATCCGTTCTTGGGATATCACCAGTATTTTTAAGAATACTATCAACAAGAAGTAACTTCATACTTTCCATAGAGTTGGGTGGCAGGGAAAAGTTTTGTCCAAACATCGCTTGTTTAAATCAAATCATCATAGAGGAGTTCAGAGACATTGGACAATAATATCTCAAACATATCATTTAGTATTTTGAACGTCTTCAGAAGTGATCCAAAAACCAAAATCTGAGTTGTATTTTAGCCAGCAAACCAGACAATGTGTCTTACCTTGAGGAGTTTGACTCTATTATCTTCGCAATTTGATGAATTCCATTATTTTTCTATTTTTTGTAATTAATATTCGTAAAAACCGCAAAGGTTTTCTTCAACTTTCATATTAAATAGATGATAAGTTACATGTTCAGTATCTAAGACTTTGGACAGTTGGATAAGATCAGGGGACCACAAGTGATTACTCTTTTCAAAAATAAAACTTGTTTGATAGATTCGAACTGTATCCTCAGCATTATATTTCCTCTTTTTCACAACCTTTTCATTGTAATATTGTTTTTCTTAAATGTCAAGTGTATTGGTCACGTGATGAACTTCAAAAGGACTATGGTCGGACAGGGATTGCTGAGGGCACTGATAATAAATTGACATGATCTTATCTAGATCTTTAATAAAACAACTTTTTTAATATACAATATCTAGAGATAAAAAGTCGGATTATACTTATCATTCAGTCAGCCAACAATACCTGTATTGGACAGTGACGATAGACTTTTGCATTATATTTCAATTAGATCAAACTGGGATTAAGAAACTCAATCCCCTGATCTGTTTGAATTTTTGTAAAGGAATCTACTTCAAAGATAGATTAAGTGCTCTGGCAACTTAATCACCTCTCTTTGAAAGCAATGGAACGGCATATACATAGCAAATAAAACCACTGATTGCAAGTAAAATATATTTTTACGGGCTATTGACATCTTTGAATCTCGTCTAGAGTCAAAAGATCTGCTTGTAATATATGCAGTGGAAAAAAGGCTTTAGTTTTTCAATAATAACTACCACGAACTCTATGATTGTGATGAAGAGTGTAACTAGATTTGTTTTGTATATACCCTTTCGCTAGGTTCTTTTCAACTCCAGCGACTCGAGCAAGTGTCAGGGTGGAACTTAATATTCCCACCACACCAGTATTTTCATAAACACGTTTGAAAACCTTAGCCCTTTGGAATGTAAACGTGATGTGCGGCATCCACTACCCTTTTGCTTGCTAGTAGGTGATTTAATGATATTAAGTCATTTACGATTGATATCTTTTAAATCATCACCGCTACTTAACGTACTAGTATATTGTGAAAATGATTTAAAAACATCGTCCCATATTTTTCCATAGTCCCTTAACTGATTTAAATTATATTTATTCCCTGTAAGACTTTTTGAAAAGTTTAATGACTAAAAAAATTTATGCAAATGAATATAAAATGACTTGATTCTTTAAGGATTTGCAATTAAAGCTGATACCAAATCAATTAAATTGTTAATCTTGCCATAAGTTATTACCTCATTTTTTGCCATCATTTTGTATATATTCATTTTTAGCGATATAGGTCAAGGGTGTATACCTTTGCTTACGATACGAATGAAACATTACGTCTACAACACTTGATAAAATTTTAGAAGAACCTTCTTAGTTTTTGGTGGTGGTGCTGGTTTTGGTGGTGATTTCAAACTTTCAGAACTTTGAGGTTGAGGTTGATCAATGAGATTTACTTTGATAGGTCTTTCTTGGTAGGGCTTATATTATTCAAAACGTCGAAGGGCATTTTTAACCAAAACTCATTTCCATCGTTGGCAGTTGTCTCGTTTTTATTAAATTTATCAAAATTATTTTCAAAGTGCTTATTTAGTGAAAGATTGAGCTCTATTGGCGTCAATTTGTAGGGTTTTACTATTTTTCAATAGAATACTGTTTACAAGTCCCGCAATTATTCGCAGTAACAGTGAAAAAAACTACCAACCGATCGAAAATTTTTTTTTTTGTCTTTTCCTTTCCTTTTGCGAGCAAGGACACGTACAAGTGAAAGGTGTTGCTTTGTCTGTTACTTAACTACATCTGGCAGTTGAATGTTGCCCTCAGTTAGATTTAAATAAAGCTCAGTTGGAGACTAATGAATTCATTGTCAATGCCATATTTGAGTATAGCCTTCCTAAGTCGTGGTTTTGAATTGCCTAGAACAGATTATATTTGTCTGTTTACATGTAGTTTTTCAGTTTCATGATGGTAACTAATGACCTTTCTTATTATTCAGGTGTAGAAATACGGTAGCTTTATTGCCAAAAATATCCGTGACCTCACGTAAATCCTTGGGTGTGTTTTGATTGAGATTTAATGGAGTAAAACCCTAGGGTTTACTTATAGCTTGACTGCATTAATTTCAGTATAAATTTCAGTTCGCTGGGATATATTTGTTTGTTTAAATTTATAAGAGAACTTTAATCACGAACAACCCTATAGATGATTGAGTAAATACAATTCAAAGCAAGTGTTCTCACACATTTGCTCTGATGAAAGAGATCGTGGAGAAAAACGACTGTGGAAATTTTTTCTTGATGAGATCGGACCGTGAATAACTATAACCTCTCCTGAGATCATTCTTCAATGGATTCAGCTAAATCATATATAATCAGCCAAGATTTCGGTTCAATAATATTAAAAACGTTAAGTCCCCATATGAATTATATATCTAGTGAAATAGTCTTTATTTTATCATAGGACTCTTATCTTCACCATAGCAATAATAAATATTTTTAGGGTTTTCTACAAACATTTATCAAGATTTTTAATTATTTTTGTTAAGAGTTACAGTTTGTCAGACATTTATGTTTCGCAAAAAAAATGATCTGAATGTAGTTTTAAATTAATGCATATTACTCTTCTCGCTGTGAAAATACAGGTAACTCAACCTAACCTCAATATCTTGAATAAATACAAAAAAGAAAAAAATATATGTTTTATTTAATGTATAAATATATGCGCAACGTTTATAAAGCATTTTTATTTATGCACTGAAAAATATTTACATGGGGAGTAATCAGCAACGTAAAATATGCACCTAAAAAACAAATAGTAATGACACCACCCGCGAGCTTGGCGGTCGTTAGACTTGGCTGCCGTTGCAGTGGCCCAAATTAGGTTAATTAGGCCTTGGGTTAGGCGAGATGGTGTAAGGGAAAAAACAGACACTCCTCCAGCCAACTATTGAGCTTTCTTCAGACGGAGAAGTTGTCTATGCTCTACACCTACGTGTCGATCTGAAGTATGCCCGTGTCCATTTGTCCTCTCACACCATCCACTTACACATTGACTTTGTCCGATATGGCTTTCATGGCATTTTCTCAAAACTAAGTGTATAGTTTTTATATTTTAAATAGAGAAACACCATAACTTTCACTGTTTAACGAAGTTATTCTCTACACAGTTGTTATAAACACTCTTATTGAAATTTTCCCTTTCATAGTATGATGGCATGCCCTTGCTCACTTTCATGATATCCTCATTGTGCGTTTGCACACAGTACACCATTTGAACCTGCAAGCAAACCACTCGATATCAAGTCACTCCCCGTCTTGAAATTAAAAAAGCACCTTGCTTGGGGACTGACGCCTCACTAACTCCGGTTTAATAAACTCATCCCAGCTGCTACAGTCCATTCGAGAGCTAATATGCTCATAGTTCCCTAAATTGGCCAACATATTGTCTGTTCTAAGTTTCAACAATAGTGAATCAGTGTCTTTATAATACAATTTAACTTTCCCCTTCTCCAGCCATTGGAGCTTATACATATTAAAATGAATTCTAACACGAATTTTATTGAAATTTACAAAACTATGGTACCACCAACGATATTTTTATTCAAACTGCATACCTTTTTTCCCTATAAAAAGGAACATTTGGAGTTTGTGACAGTGAACAATGTGAAATTTAGCTCGACAATGAATCGGACACATTCTTTTGGGTCCGTTACATCGTCACAACGACTTCTATTGCACACACTCTTGCACATCTTATCAAAGACGGAATTTTAAATGAGTTTAAATATATTATTTTAAAACTTTGTTTTTACCTTGGAGCGTTTACTGACAAAGTTGTAAATAAATGTATTCATATATGGCTTTTGATCGAGTTGGAGGGTTCTATGAATCTATGTGACCTTGAAACAGTTGGTCAGCATCCACTGCTAAGTAACAGGATTTACAATAATATTCTGTTTAGGATTTAGGTCAGCTATAAGCTTTTATTTTGAAGGTGCCCAGTGCATACCCCCTTCCTATACAAAATGAAAAATATGCGGACTCAGTAGATTCATAAACACCAGTTCTCTTGTACACTGAAAAACAAATCCTTTATCAAGTCAAAAAGCTCCACTGGTATTTCACCATAAATTTTGAAAAAGCATGCTTGCGGTCCGTTCTCCTCAACAGTGAAAATGACAGGGAAACTCGGAATACAAGAAATTTCCTGGTAATTATAAGTCTCGCACGGCAAAGAGTGGTGAGATATTGCTGACGGATGAACGCAGTTCATATCCAAAAAAACCGCATTCGACTGACCTCGTGGATGTCTCTATAAATAGATGCTATTCCACGTTGGTGATCAAACCTAATTTTTCGTTACTGACTAATCCCTCACTATGCGACAATTTTAGAAATATTGCCTCTAATCCAACCTAAATTTCCTATAGATTTTATTCGTGTTGTTAAAGAAAATATCAAAAAACTTCAAAAACATAATTTACCAGGTATATTTACAGTAATCCTATCCATTTTAAACCCATTCTTGATCAAAACTTTTGTAGCAAATTCAAAGATTACAGTAATGTATTGACGATCATGAAGTGAATCATAAGACTATGGTTGGCAAATCTTCCTTATGTATCCTCAAGGTAGTGTTGTATTACTCGTAAGGGTATATGCCCTTACACATCAATAAATCATACATTCTATAATCAGGAAAGAACTGTTTAAGATTGTAAAAACTGTCAAAATTATTGTTTTTCTGTACTTGAATCAAATGACTTAGAAATCTGGAGAGAAAACTATAGGAATCTAAGAAAAATTTATGCAAGTACGTAATATTATTTTCAACGGTTTTCCATTTTATTTCTATGAGCAGCAGAATCTAAGATGATATGGGTATGATAGTATATCAGAACTACACGACTACCCATACACCATCTTCACTTTCATCTTTCTGAAAACGTGTGAACGCTGGTGAAATGAATTTCAAATCATAGTTGGAACTGTGCATTTAAACCAGTAGAAAGTCTTTCAGTTTAACATTTAAATTACAATATTTATTTGCCACCCCCGAAAGTTACTCCTCCTGATAAAACAAGATTGCCTAAATGATCATGTTCATGGACTCACATTTCCTGACTACCCTAAGAAAATTTCTCCTTACATACCCAACTTATACTCTTTCAGCAGCTTCCTCGGCTGTTGCCATTGTAGGTTCTTCAGTCATTTTACAATTAAACATTTTTCCGTGAACGAATGTCTTAAATACCTTTAATGACGTCAATGTCATAAAAAACATGACGACAACTAACTTCATGACGTCAGTCGACACACACACACAGACAACTTATTTTTTTATATATATATATATATATATATATATATATATATATATATATATATATATATATATATATATATATATATATATATATATATATATATATATATATATATATATATATATATATATATATATATAAATATATATATATATATATATATAAATGTATATATATATATATATATATATATATATATATATATATATATATATATATATATATATATATATATATATATATATATATATATATATATAATCTGAGGCCATCTTTGGGAATGGAAATGATGATTATTTGGAACTACCTCAACTATCAAACGCAATAAGACGAAAAGATCACTCCAAATAGATTAAATTAGCAGCCGGTGAGAATCAACAGCCTGGACTATTGCTGTGTTAGAGGTAATAGGCTTAGGATTTCCTGTACAGGAATTTAATTCTTGCTTTTGGAAGACCATCTTCAAGGGCTGAAAACTATGTTGTGATTAATATGGGCACAGGATTGCAAAAAAGCTTCATTCTGGTTGTCCCATTCATATTGATGGTCTCAGGTACTCTTTTCTCTCCAGATCGTAGCTGTCTTAAGCGCTTTCATGCAAACTTGACAGAATTGAGCATATAGACAGAATTTAAGGTAGAAATACGGTGTTTTATTAGGATATTTTAGTGCCAAGGTCAATAAAAATAGGAATTGAAATAGGAATTTGGCTAAGCAAATTTTGTTTTGGAAAAGAAAAGAGTAATGGGTACAGACTGCTGTGTTTATGTAGGTACAACAGTCTAGTTATAATCAAAACAGTGTTTCGTCGCAAATGGACTCTTAACTAACATAGAATTTACGTGGTGATCACACTTCTAACCTTATTGATTGTCTTATCATAAACCAAATACAGACAGTAAAAAACTGCTAGGGTATATAGTGCTGTTATTGACAGCACCACGGAAGGTAGCATTTTAAGTATAGGCTGGAGTGCTCTTATGGATGAAAAAAGTATAGATCACTATTTAGTAGTATCTAAGGTTAATTTAAAGCTAAGACGCCTGAAGGGTATCTAATTCCCAAGAATTCGTAATGTTGGTGCACTTCAACATGAGAAGTTGAAAGAAATTTTCCTTGAAAAGTTAAACAATAAATCGAACAGTATAAAATTTGATAGTGTAGAAGATGGATGAGAACAAAATACTGTTAAACTGGTGATGATGTGTTAGGGAAAAAGTCAGGAACACTGCTAGGAATCCTAATGAACCAACCAAATCTTTGATAAATAGGAGAATGGAATTATAAAAGAATTATCAGAGTGATATATCATATGAAAATAAGAAGAAAACAAAGAAAGTAGAGAAAGCATTAAAATATAAGCTAGGGATAAGTGAAACTTGAGACCACGGAAAAAAATGCTGAGGATCTGAAAGAAGCATCTAGAAGGCATAATAGTAGTAATTGTGAATTTGTATACTAATAAATTCAGAGGGACTAAGTAATCAAGACATGTCCAAGTCTATGATAGAAATCGGGCCACAACTAGTGATGAGGACAGAATTAAAGAGACATGGGCAGAACATTTTGAGAATATGCTAAACCAGGATAGAGTTGCATGAAAAGATATAAAGAAAAATTTAAAAGTCTGTGATACCTTGGTTTTGTAGGAATATTTGTTTTCTGAGGAATAATTTGCGATTACACCAAAAAATAGAATCCTAGGTGCTGATAGTCTGCTAATTGAGTTTCCTAAATATGTGAGCCCAGAGGTTGAAAGTACGTCACTCAAGATTATATATATAAGTTTTATCCTTGTATTTTTTGCCAGATAAATACATTAAATTAATTAGTGCTATGTACAAGAATAACACTGGTGTGGTTTTGATAGGAAACGAAGATAGCAGCTGTTTCCATATTAAATGAGGAGTTAATCAGAATTATGTTCTATCCTTCTGAATAACGCATTATAAGAGACTTTGTCCTAAAGAATAGAGGATAGGCAAAGAAAGAGCGAAAAATCAAATGGAGAAGAATAAATTTCCTGGACTTAGAAAATGCTGATGATTTAAGCATCCAAGATGAAAGCACATGCAAAATAAAATCAACTTTTAGAGATATTGCAAGTTATGGGTGCTAGACTAGGTTTGAACATTAATGTTAAGAAGACTCAACACTAATAGTAGGAATAAGTGAATATGAAAAAGCGGAGTCAGGTAACAACAATATTGAAAAATGAACACCCTAACTTACCTTGGTGAGAAATTAGAAAAGACGGTGTAAACGAAGATGAAAGACGGTAGTAGCGAAGATGATAAAAGAAGAATAGCCAAGGTTCAGGGTCTTTACAAAGTTGCAAATAGCTTGAATAAAAAAGAAAGTCTGGGAGCCAAGATTGCAAATTATAAATTTTTTTCTTAAAAATCGAGGAGAAAGATCCTTTCTCTTTTTAGGAAGTCGTCCGAAATACCAAATGGAAGGAAAACCAGTTTTGTAATGGAATAGTATGGAAAACACGGGGAAACATTTGGTCTTATTTTTATACTTTTCACAATGAGAATACGGGTTAAATACCGCGCCCCATCCATTTACCCTTCTGTTGAAATCTCGACATTTTAAATTGAAATTGTCGATATTTTTTTTATTTTCCATCATGAGCTTTAAGATCGTGACTGGTCTTGAAAAATAGGGATTTAATTATATTTCATTTATTCTATGCTAAAGATAAAATTCAATAATTTAATATTTAGTGGATAGTTCAATATCTAAATAATTTATTTAATCTTTTTTTTTTCTTTTAATAGCCTTTAAAATCATCTTTTTATCTATTTTTTTTTATTTCTTATGGAAGATAAACTGCTTTCGAATCAAAACTGTTAGGGGAAATATAACTTCCTGTCAATGACTTCCATGATTGCTTTTCTTCCTGAAAATATAACGCAGTAAACGTTATATGGATTAGCAGATAATTGATCTAATAAAAGTTTAATTTCTATAGCAGCAGTTTATCCACTTCGATAAACATTCAATTCACGCTTTGAAACATCAAAACAAACTACTCGATATACTGTTTTTAAAATCATTTTAACTTAAAACTGTTCTGCTATCAATGTTTTTTTGTTTTTATCCTAATTGCAAACATTTTTGATAAGCGTTAAAATAACCTTCATATTTAAAATCTTTTTGTAGATATTTGTACTCATTTACCTCTCATTTCAATTTTATTAGTGTCCATATGGTCAAATACCATATTGTTTTACCTATAACTGTTATCTTTTTCAGATTTTAAACCACTGTATAAGAAAGGTGAGAAGAGTGAATGTCGGAATTATCGAGGCATTAGTCTGGTCTCTGTAGGTAGCAAATTACTGAGTAATATGATACTTTTTAGACTGAGACATGCTGTAGACAAAGTTTTAAGGGAAGAACAATGCGGTTTTAGAAAAGGTAGAGGATGTGTCGACCATGTTTTCACTCTTAGGTTAATAATTGAGAAGTCCCTTCGTTGTCAAACACCTTTGGTCCTTAGTTTTATCGATTATGAGCAAGCTTTCGATTCTGTTGATAGAACAGCGTTAACAAAGGTCTTATCGTTATATGGTATACCAGAAAAATACATTAAAGTGATTTGCGCTATGTACGAGAATAATACTGCTGCGGTTAAGGTAGGAAATGAGGTTAGCAACTGGTTTTGTATTAAATCAGGAGTTAAGCAGGGTTGTGTTCTATCCCCCTTTATATGGATCATTTTGATGGACTTCGTCTTAAGGAGCACAGGAAAGGCAATTGGAGACCATGGAATCAAATGGGGAGGAAGAACGCTCCTGGACTTAGATTATGCTGATGATTTAAGCATATTAGATGAAAGTGTGAGCAAAATGAATGAATTTTTAGAGGTTTTACGAGTTCAGGGTGCTAAAATAGGCTTGAAAATTAATGTTAAGAAGACTAAGTCACTAAGGTTAGGAATAAGTGAAGATGAACAGGTGACCTTAGGTAACGAAAAGATTGATCAGGTTAGGAGCTTCAGTTACCTTAGTAGTATTATTAGTAAAGATGGTGGGAGCAGTGAAGATGTTAAAAGTAGAATAGCTAAAGCTCAGGGTGTTTTTTCACAGTTAAAAAAAGTTTGGAAGAATAGAAAGATAAGCCTACAAACCAAGATTAGAATATTGGAAGCTACAGTGATGACAGTGGTCAAATATGGCTCTGAAGCATGGACACTCCGAAAAGCAGATGAAAATTTACTAGATGTTTTCCAGAGAAATTGCCTACGGATTGTTCTGGGTACCCGGCTGACTGACCGTATTTCAAACAGTAGGTTGTACGAAAAGTGTGGTTCAATGCCGCTTTCTGGGGCTATAATGAAAGAAAGGTTGAGATGGCTAGGCCACGTTCTACGGATGAAGGATGACAGATTACCGAAGATTTTCCTTTTTGGCCAACCGTCTGGGGCTACACGGAAAGCAGGTCGTCCTTGTCTGGGTTGGGAGGATGTCATAAATAAGGATTTAAAGGAAATGGGAACTTCCTGGGAGGGTGTAAAGAGGGAGGCTTTAAATAGATTAGGTTGGAGGAGGAGCGTGCGTAGCTGTGTTGGCCTCAGGCGGCTTGGTGCTGCAGTGAGTTATTAGTAGTAGTAGTAGTAGTAGTTTTTCAGATTTCTGTAACATAACAACAATTTTAGTTGTATTATAGAGTTCACTGACTACCCTTCTTGTTAATTCTTTATCTGTTTTATTATCACTTTTATAGGTATTACACGCTTCCCATCTTAATTCAAAAGAGCTGCCCTTTTCTAATCCAGCTTTATTTTGTTCTTCCTTCTACGTTAATCTGGCTTCTAATTGAGTTGCTATGGGTAAACTGTTATGTAATACTGGTAACATCCATGATAAATGCGTTACATCTACTTCAAAATTTTTACTTCCAGGTCTTTCAATCATGTTGGGATAATCGTTTCTTTTTAATATAATTTGATGTGTAACGCCTCTAAAAACACGATTAATATCTTGACAAAATCCGAAATATCTTACTAATGCTAAATACATACCAGCTTCATGACTTTTTTTGTTTAAAAGTGTTATTTTGTTTTGTTGTAATGGTTCCAACACCTCCTTCAACAGGTGTAAAAGTGCCTGCAAACTCATTTCTGCTTTAAAGGAATCAACGGATTGGGTTTTAGTTTCCTACCTAAACATTTTTATTATAGTCATCTATAAATTCTAATAGATTTTTAACAGTACTCGTTATACCTACATAACCAATACTTTCAATACATTTTGCTTTTATAATATATTCAGCATTTCTGAACAAATTATTTCAATTATTTGTTAAAGTAGCTTCTTCATTATTTTTCACATTTGTTCCATCCCATCCTGTTATTTTCACTTTTGCATGAAGGTAACTATAACTTGGAAGAATCCGAGATTCTAAATCTTTTAAAATGAAATTATAGTTTAAATGCTAAGATACATTCAGATTGTTTTCCTTTATTTCTTTATATTCATATTAGGTTGTAGAATCATATATAATAGGCTTTCCAAATATTTCCCAGTAAGGAGCAACAACTTGATTCACTACTATTTATATACAGCAAAAAATATTGAATAAATTTTAAAATATTTTCAAATAGTGGATGTGGATCTTCGATTGTTACTGAGGGCGTCAACGAGAGAATCACCAGGGAAATATTTTAAGTCCCTTTTCTAAATTCATTTCATCAAAAAAGTCTTTTCTCAGTTCAACAAGATGTTTATTGGAATATCTCTAATTATTTGAAAATATGTCTTTTAGAGATCTTAACTGATTTAACTCTCTTTGATTATAATAAATCCAATGTTTTCCATATTCAATCGCTCTAGTATTAAGTAATTCAAGTCGAGGTTTTATCTTAGTGTTATACATGGAACACGTTATATATTTTATATTTCTTACTACCAATCTTACTTCTAACTACCAATCTCACTACCATACTGTCTGGTATAAAATAATTGTTTCTTACTGATCAACATTTATTATAAAGAAATTTTATTAAAAAATTTCATTAAAATTTGTTCAAATCCGAAACATATTCAATATTCTCTCCATTGAAATCAATTAACCTACCCAATTGTTGAGATATAGTCTTTTTTAGCACGTTGAAAGATTCGTCTTGATTGATTGGAAGATATTGCCTTTTTAAAAGATTCTCACAGAGTTGCGTTCCAGGTTCTGTTTTTGGAGAAAAACTCCAGATCACATCAGAGGTTGTATTCCAGTTCACAATTAAACTATCCACCAATGAGCGATGAATATGTGTTTTATCAACAGTGCTTTTAATATTAGGAACTTTCGTACCTTCATTATATTTTTTACTTTGTTTAGCTTCATTTTCAAATCCTAAATAAAAACACAAATCACTATTAAACCGAAATTTATAATTGTCTCTCAAAATAATAAAAAATTTCATTGTTGCTAAATTCGATGATATACTGTTTGGGTATCGATCTAGGGATGAACTGAAATAACAAGTTAAGAAATAATTTAAACCATGTTCATCATATAAGGCATTGGGAATAACAGCGCTAACCAATACATCCTTATTTTTCCCCTGTATTCAAACGTATTGTTTTTAAATTGATCACTAATATTATACCATGAGCACCATAGTGTAAATTGAGTTAAGGGTATTTTAAGATCAGTGTTTCGATATAACGTGATGGTATTCTTTGAATGAGACTGTTTGATTTCACTTTTGTTACCGCTAATAATAATTAAAACCATCTATTAGAAAAGTCTTTTTCTTCATAAAATTCAAATTCTGAGAATGCAAATTCAAATTCAAATAATTGTTGTAAATATTATTATAGTCATTTTTCTTAATAATGTTTCATCCGATTTTTTTCCAGCAGTTCTACTACCTAATAAACTATATAATTTTCAATCATAGCATTTGCATTCTTGTAAATCCTAGTTCCTTGCTGAGTCTGTATTACTTCAAAGTTACCTATGATAGTTTTTAATCTTCTTTGGTAATTTTTTCCGAAATGAGACTTTTTCTAAATTGCTAATTCTCACATTTTTCATCTTTTTTCCGTATATTTTATCAAGTTTTTCTGATTCATATATTGCCTCTATTTAATATTGAAAATTGTCTGAATAAAAACTAGGCATTTGAAAATGAGATTGCTCAGGATTATAGTCCTTATTGATTTCTCTCAAAAGTTCATCATCTATTCCAGAATCGATATTAGCAATAAATATTGGCTTTTTTTCGGGGGTAAAATAGCTTGCCTGGAGTCAGCTTGATTGCTTGTTTGTAAACTTTATGCGTTTATTAAAGATTGATCCAATAATTGAAATCGTCTTGTTAAATTAAAAGTTTTCATTTAATTTATCAGTAAGCATATTTGCATTTTTATATTCTGCTTCAACGATTAGAGCCCCCACCTTTCAGCATAGTCACAAAATCCAGCTTGCTCTAAGGAACGTTCTTGAACTATATTTTTTGCATTTCTCTACTTTTCACTGCAACCGCTAATTATTTATTTAACTTTATAGGATCCATTTATAGAATGAAAGTCTTATTCAATAAGATTCGATATTTCTTTGTTGTTAAAACCACCGATAATGATCTCACCACTTCTATCGGATAGCTCTTACACTATAATGGTTTTAAGTTTCACTGCAGCTATTTGAAAAACTTCAGTTGTATAATTTGGTAGGTAACCCTTATCAAATTAACCTTACTTTTATTAATTCAAACTAAATCACCGACATTGAATTTGTTTATGGTTGGTTTTTGAACTTCAACATCAGGAAATAAATTTAAGTAGACCTTGTTTTCTCTTCCTTTTTTACTCCCTTGTATCGGCTTCATTTTAATGGATCGATGATAAGAATTGTTATAATTGTCAACAACTGAGGGTAATACATCTATCTAACGTTTTGTGTCTCCAAACCGTCTCTTGATTGTTCAACCAAACCGTTCAAAAATTTGAGCTTTCAAATCACTTTCAGATGAAAACCAATGAATTGCATGACTCTCACAAAAAACTTGAATGTTTTTTATAACAAATTTGTTACCTTTATCTGTTTGTAATTTGTAGATTTTCTATTTTTATAAAAACTCGTAAAAGCATTAATAATTTCCTTGCCCGTTTTATTCCTATAATGAAATACAACAAGCATATTTACTAAAGCAATCGATGACTGTAAGAATATAATTAATATTATTATTTTCACTTTTATACTGTTGCACATCAATCAAATCTGCTTGCCACTGGTCATCAGGACTTTGAATGTAAACGCGTCCTCTTTTAAACGTATGATAAACTGGATGGTGTAAAGAATAACTATTTCGATTTTACAACACAACTTTGATATTAGCTTTTAATTCAGTAAAACCATGTTCTTTTAATTTTAAATGTACATCATCAATCCCCTGAAAAGATTGAATATTAGAGCTCTAAAAGTTTGTTTTCTAAGGTACTCTAGCCAGTAAAATACCACTTCCTTTATCAAGGAGTTTTGCTCATTGCTTCCTTTTTTAAAAAGCGATTTTTCTTGCAACCACAAAATGTACAAATACCTTTAATCATCAACAATTCATTTCTTTTCAAACTGTCCTAGTTAAAGACTTGGTTGCAGTAATCTGTTTACACCGCATACAATAAATCTCTATTCATACAGATTTAAATTATTAAACAAATTCAAACAATTATACCAATTAATAAACATTAACAGACTTCGTCGTTCTCAACAAAGTCTCCAGAGTAGTAAATAGCAATCAATGTAATTCCTCAGGCTTGACGATTTCTTAGACTTGGAATCATTTTTTTAATAAAATCAGCTTTTAAGAAATGGCTGACATTGCAGAAGTAATTAAAAGTTGTTTACAACGGAAATCTGAACTCTTCAAGATATAAATCAACTGTCACATTATACAATTAATGAATTGCGGTCATTCGCCAAACACAATAATTTAAAGACTTTTGGAAAAATACTTAAAATATTCAACACCATAAATAATCATCTTGATAATAAAATAAAAATATGAGATCATTATATTCATTATTCACGATATGTAGAAAGAGAAAAAGACAAAAAGCAGTATCACTATAATATAGAACCTGAAATAAAGGTAAAATTAGAAAATGAAATCAAAGAGAAAAATAAAATTATTTCAGATTTAAAACTTTAAATTAATAGTGTACGAAATAAACATATTACTGAACTTAAATTTTTTTTTAATCAAAACAGATTTCAAGCGCTGGAAATTATAAGGAAATGGAGAATAAAGTAAAAAGTTATTTTAATAATAAAATAGAAGCCAATAAACAGGTTGTTGATAAAAATTGACAAATCATTTAAGATGTAACTGGTAGAGAGAGTGTTAAAAAAGAACGGAATATTGACATTTCTATTTTATTTAGAAATACGAGTTCTGTTATTTTAAAGAACAGAAACGTGATAATAATCAAAGTATTCAAGAAATTAGAGAAAATTCCCTCACATTTAATATTTCAATGAGTTCAAAGAGAACTTTTTTGTGACCTCTTTTTGACTCTGTTGTTAGAGATTCAAAAATAGAATGAAGTATAGAGATAGTTAAAGATATCAATTTAAAAAACATGTAATATTTTATTCTCAGAAGGATAATGAAGAACTCGAACCTGTTCAGTATCATAGATACTCCTGGATTTTTAATAATAATAGTGACATCAAAAAAAAACCCATCTAAATAGTAATCACAGGGATATACACACATTAGTCAGAGAGAATCAACCAAGATCAGGCTTACAATTTGAAAGAGTTGGTGGAATTAATTATAGAATGGCAAGATTACCAAATTATGTGGGAGGTACTTATAAAGAATTGCCTGAATTTGTACAATATAAAAGAGCCTGCATTAATATAAAAAGTTAAAATTTTTTCATCGAGTGAAAGATTCATGGGGAGAAAGCGAAGGTAATGTTATACAATTTTTTTTTGTTTCATTTGACGTATAGAATTTCTTAAAAAATTTGCCAGCTGCTACGCTTGAACTCGAAACCTTCAGGCTCCGAGTCAAGCGCGTTAGCCAGTTGCTCTACGGAGACTTGTCTAAAGTTGTTTACTAATTGGATGGTAATAAACAAATTATGGCTTAGAAAATCAATCCAATAAAAACATACTCTAATTAATGAAGAAATTTTTAAGCAAGCTGAGATTGGAAAATAAATTTAAAAGAACTATTAGGAAAGAGGATTTAGACATTGAAATAGAACACACGATTAAAGGAATGAAATGTGTTACAAGTAAATTTGGAAATAAACTCGTTGTTACTATTTATTCTAAAGGTGAAATGGTTGATCTATTTAGCCCTAACCGTTTTGATTCTAAACAAATAAAAAAAAATGAGATAAAGGTATGATTTTAAAGGCTATTGAAAGAAAAACCTAAAGATAAAATAAACAATTTAGATAAGAAACTATCCACTAAATACTAAATTATTACATCCTATCGGTAGTTAAGGAAAAATGGAATATTATTAAATTCTTATTTTACAAAACCTGTTAAGATCTTTGAGCTCAGGATGGAAAATTAAATAAAAATCGTAAATTTTAATTTAAAATTGTGTGAATTCAACCAAGGGGTAAAATGATGGGGTGGAGTCAATAATCCGTATTCTCATTGTAAAAAGTATAAAATTAGACAAAGTTTGATTTTCAAAGACCTGTTGTCACGTTGACTGTAAGAATGGAAAACTGTGAAAAAGGTCAATCATTGAAACTGTAGAATGGACCGAAAATGATAGAAATTGATGGCTGAGTTTGGCGTGGTAGAACCCGTGTTTTCTATACTACTCAGTGACCATGAGAGAAAAACAAACTATAAAAAAGAATTTACTTTTTAAAATCCTTGACCGTCGAAACTACAAGAGATATTGTAGACTTGTGAAAAAATGTTTCTAAGTATGCTTGGGTGCAAATTTCACTTAGTGCTGCACAAACCCTATGAAGATATTGGAAGAGTCAAGAGAGAAGTCTGCTGACTGAGTGACATGGTTGGAACCACTCTATCAACGCAAAAGAAGAAATTGAACATCATTTACGAAGTTTTCACCCAACCTCCTGTTGATATATTGCACCAAATAGGCCTTATCTCGATCGACTACTTGCAGTCAATACTATGCAAGCAAAAATCTGCAAGAACCCTCCTGCTGTAAGATCCTCAATTGAAGTCTTATGAATGTAATCTTGTCAAAGAACACATCTTTGCCTGCTTAGGCCATGACAACAAATCGTTAAAAACTGAAATTACAGATATTTAAACCTTGACATGGGAAAAGGATAAACTAAAATCAAGAGTAGCCAGATTCTCACATAGTGGAAGGAGAATGTATGAACTATGGATTGAAAAAAATATTTTTTGATTCAACCTGCAAAAATTTTTGCTCTTGTCCATGACACCACAACTAGCGAGTATTTAAAAAAAATCGACTCGTTTTCTTCAACGAAACATTGCTCCGTATATCTAAACCTGGAGAAATACTCTTTTGTATCGTTTGACACTAATTTGTTCAGAAAAGTGACGCTGGCAAGGTAGCAAATGCATTCGTTAAGATCAGTCAAAACTTTCCAGAAGTTGGAAATTTTCAGTTCTGGACTGACAGCTGCAGAGCTCAGAATAAGAGATCGACCGTTTTCGCAGCTATTTTAATACTTGTTATTGATCATAGCCATTTATATCGGAAAAAAATATGTCTCAGGTTTCTTTCCAAAGTTCGTACTCACATAACTAACGATGGTCTTCATGGCAAAGTTGAAAATAATATTTCTGTGGTTACGAAGATATTCAATTTTATAAGTCTTCGTGAGGTTATCAAAGAATCACAAAGTAAGGTAGTAGAAGTATTGCCAATACAAGTCTAAGATATTCTAATTCGGAAAAGTGAAAAGAAGTTGGGCAGGGATATATTCAAATAAACTGCTGTTTTGAATGTTAAGTTTGTCTCTGGGACATTTTTGCTTTTGTTCAAAACTCAGTTTTGGTTAAGAGTATCACTCCATTTTGATATCTTGAAGAAATGCACAAAGAAAATTGACCTTTATTTGAACTTAGAACCGCGAACAGAATGAGATTTTCTCTTATTATAGAGAGAAAAAAAATGGTAGACACTCTTATGCCGATGCTCCAGAAACATTTTCTGAATTCCATACCGGTTGGTGCTGACGTCAGAGATTTGGTAGACCAAAAGAATTACGACGATTAACTGGTCTCAACAGTGTACCAGTGAAAGCTCGGCGTGCTAGTGAATTTTATAAAAGACCCACGTTCCAGCAAATTTTTGTGGTATATTTGGCATTATCATGTTTATTTTTACAACAACTAGTTCTCAAATTCAATACTAAAATCATAGAACATCTATGACTCCAAATAGTGGCTATCTTAAAATTTTGAACTGATGTTGGAGAAAAACGGGCGTCAGAGACTGGGGACTAAACACCGTCCGTTCAATTTTGAATCATAAAAGTGTGCTCAAACTTTTGATTTCCCATCGAATGAGGACCATCAAGTGGGTAAACGAACTCTTCTTCCACAAGAACTGCCTCTGGAGAAAAATATTGGAGATCTTTAAGACTTCTGTGTTGATTTATACTTGCAGTTGCTATTTTGAAATGTGCTATAATCGTCAATTTTAATTTCTATTCTCTTTGTTTTTTTATTCTTTAATAGTAATTCCTGATTAGTTTGAGTTTGAAGTATAATAATAATTAACTTTTGTGGGTTTTGATTTCAATATGGGTCTTTACCTTCCTTAAAAAATTCTTTTATGGAAATTTTTATTAGTTAATTTCTGTTCAGTTTGTTATCGAAGTTTTTTTTTGGTTTATAAAATGAATATTTCTACAGTTTTTCAAGTCTTAGACTTAAGAATTGAAATTTACAATCGTAATTTATTAGCTACACGGTAAACAAATAAATTATCGTCTCATAAATAAGGTAATTAAAATCAATGAGTCAACAGAGGATGTAGAACATTTACCTATAGTCTTACTTTCAGAAAACATTTAAAGACTAAACAACGAATAAGATCAACACCAGTTTTGAGAACAAATAGCCTATATTGATTAAGAACTTATTTCATTTGAGACTTTCATAGTTATCACTTTATTTAAGTCTTAAAAAATAGAATTTAGAAAAAGTTAGTTAATTTTGCATCATATTCTGAGCTTCTAGTTTTATCACTAACATATTATATCAAATAAATCCTTAACACCATACCAAGGAAATTTACTCTTTGGAATAATATATGTCAGGGAAAATATTTTATAACTAGAAAATATTTTGTATTGAAAGAATTTGATTATATTCTGCAAAGAATACGGAATTGACAAACGACATTGTTTTAGCCCCCTCCTCGTGAGAAGATGACATTTGTCCAACCTTATTCTTCCATAAATAATAATCTGTTGAAAGTTTTATACAACCTTATTCTTCAATAAATCACAATTTGTGAATAATTCAGTAACAAGAAAATTTACATATGTAGCTTGCCTGAGCTAAGGAACTATTTATAGTAATACTAGGTGTTGGGGTGGCGCTTCGTGCCACCCCAACACCTAGTTGGTGGGGGTGGTTTGCGCCCCCCCATGCCCCCCGCTCTTGTAAGTTGTTACGTGCCATATTGGTTACCCGCCCTTGTAGTTGTGTCCCTGTGTCCCACCTGTGAACATAGATAGATATATATATATATATGTTTTTAACTACGTTAAACTTACGAATATACAACATTCTTCACTGTCCCATTGTCTGCGCATATAAATGGATTGTCAGGTTTACCGACTCTTGAACATGCAACATCTAATTTTCAATGGAAAAAACAATCCGTATTCAGATCTATAACTCATTATTCTAATGATTCCCCTTGAGCTTTGTTGATGGTGATTGCTAATCAAACATTCCCTGTGTCCCTATCGTCATTTATATATCCCCCTGTGCCCACCGGCGTCCTCGTTGTAGTTGTCTCCCTGTGTCCCGGTCGTTATTTATATTCCCTGTTTCCCGGACGTTAATTGTGTCCCCCTGTCCAAGTCTGTAATTTCTCTTTGAAAGTCCCGGTCGTCATTCATATTCCCTGTGTCCTGGCGTCCCGGTTGTCATTTTCGTCCTGGTGTCCCGGTCTGTAATTTCGTCAGTCGAAAAACATGACGTCAGTCGACAAATAGCTTCATGAAGGAATAATGCTCAATCCTTATAATGGTGTCAGTTGACAAACATGACGTCAGTCGACACACAAACATGACGTCAGTCAACAGACAGACAAACAACTAATTTTTTTATATATAGATGGAAGACGTGTTGCAATTATTATAGAATTTTGATCGTATCACTTTTTGGTAAAACGGTGTAAGGAGGGCATTGTTTGCCTTCTGATCACTTTTGACTCTCAAAACGAAACTAGAAATTTCAATTTCTAATCAAATGAGCTTCCTCCAAAGTTTACAGGACTAAACCTTCCATAAGATTTTATATATGCCCTAGGGCATAACTTGCAACCCTTACCACGGGATATGGGGTTCTGGTCAAACTTGGAGGCATTGTTATTCGAGTCTCGGACAATTTGCATAAGAATATTATATTCCCCTGAGGTAAAATTTTCCACCGATGCCCCCGATTCCTTAAGGTTTGTACCCTGAAAGTAATGTTGTATGATCTACTTAGTATTTTGAACATGATAGTTGTGCCAATTTTGATTGGATACATTTTGATTGGGTTTATTTGAAATCAAATTTTGATTGGATAAAAAATTTTATTGGGGAAACGAGGCAATAAGGGGAAGGCTAGTTGCCACCAAATCACTTTAGACTGTTAATAAGGAGCAAAACCTTCAAATTCGAATAAAAAAATTTTCCTCCAAAGTGTGTAGGAGCACCCCTTTCAGAAGGACCTTATATACACCTGAGGACTAACTTAAAAACCTTGTCCAAGGCTCTGGAGGGCTTATGTCAACCCTGAAGGCATTGTCATATTACTTTTGGACTATCTTGAACAAATGACTATCTCAAAAGTTTGGTGAGATGTATTTGAGGAACAGAGGCCATGGGGTAAGAGATAGTTTGCCCTCCGATATCTTTTTACTTTCGGGAAGAGAACTAAATCTTTTGATTTCCAGTCAAATTAGTGTCCTACATAGTCTCTTCTGCCATCACTTCCACAATTTCCACAAAAAACACTTGCCCCAGGATTTTTAGTGATTTAAGGATACTGGAGCTATTGGACTATCTTTACTAAAATGGCAATTTTCACCTTCCGATTTTATGCACTTGTTAAAAGAGAGTATGGGGCTAGGTTTTTGGGCACCGATCAGTGATGGCTCTTAAAATAGGGAACTAAAACTTTCAATTTCAAATCTAATGGGCATTCTTCTAGGCTTACACGGTCACCTTTTAACTAAAAACGTTATATATCACCGGGGTACAACTTACTTTCCATGCCCCCAGTCTTCAGAGGGTTAAGTCAATCCAAAAACTTATCTGATATTTGGACAATTTTAAACAAAGTTGCTATCTCCAAATTTGGATCAGGTAAATTTCGGAAAAAGAGGGCTCTGGGGTTTAGTTGAGCTTCAAATGCATTTGATTCTTAAATGGGAACTAGAATTTCAATTTGAATTGGAAAATAGAACTTCCAATGTTCCATCAAATGAGCTCCTATTTCAGGTATTTTCCAGTTAAAAATCTTATATTAAATCGAACCAAGTAATCATCAATGTGATACACCATGTCAATTCACATCACTTTGCCACACTATAACTGGCCCTCTGGCACCCTCTGGTCGGAAACATACACAGTCAGACACAATAGTATGGAGAGAAAAAAAACACGCAGAGAGGGGAAAACACTCTAACACATTCAAACACACACACACACACACAAACACTAAAACACAAACACATACACACACACATACAAACAAACAAACAAACACATACAACCACGCCCACATACACAAACACACACACACAAACACAAACACACATAAAAACAAATACACACACGTAAAAACACACACAAAAACACAGACACACATGGAGACACACAAACACACACACATGTGCACACAAACAGACATACACACACACATAAGCAAACATGCACAGAGATACAATACACACACACACGCACAGACAAACTTGCATACACTGACACACACAAACACACACACAGAGACGCACACTAACAAACAGACAACCATACAAAGACAGACAGAACGGCACACGCACACACAGTCAGATATAAAGGCAATGGGGGATATAAGAGTACACAAAGGGAAAACACACACAAACAGAAACACACAAAGCCGACACATTGGCACACAGAGAGTCAGACACACAAAATTCTAGTGTAAACATATATTTTTGCATGAAAATGCCTGAAAAAATTCCATATCGGTTAAAATGACTTTATTTGGTAAAACTATGTTAAGAGCAACCCCAAATATTATCTGACATCCTATTCTAAAGCATTAATCAACAATCAGGTGTACTTCAAATGAAAGCAATTTTCAGTACTGAATTTTCCACCCCGCATGTCAGGTATTGCAATCATATTGGAGCATAAAATTTATTTGACTAGCAGACTTTGCGTTTTTTATTTTTTTTTTTTTTTAGTTTAACTCTGTGATTTATTATGATATATGTATATTGTAGGTTTTTATTTATTTAGTATTCTGATTAGAGGTAGCCTCAGGTTTGGAAGATTATTTGACATCTTACTGCTCATTTCGATTTAGCGGATCTCTTTGCATTTCTTTCAAAGACTTATTGTGGAAAAAGTTTTTATTATTAATTTTGTGTGTTTTCCCTCTTGGTCTTTTTGTCTCTCTCCCCATGCTTGTGTGTCTGATTCTGTGTGTGCCTGTTTGACTTTCCGTGGTTCTGTTTGTGCGTATTTTTCCCTCTGGTTACTCTTATATCCCCCCGTTCCTGTTTGTATGACTGTCTGTATGCACCAGTGCGTCTGTCTTTGTGTGGTTGTGTGTTTGCTAGTGTATATTTGTATTTGTGCGTGTGTGTTGGTGAGCTATCCCTCTGTGTGTTTTGTCTCTCCAGTCGGGCCTGTTTGTCTAATTTGCCTGGTTGTGTGTAGAGGGGGAAAAACACACGCACACTCACAGCTACACAGAGTTGGGCACACAGGCACACACACACACAATGTTAAACAGAGATACATGGAGAGAGAAAAACACAGAGAGGGAAACACAGATATACGCAAATCAAACAAAGTCGGACACTAAGGAACAAACTCCGTCAGTCAAACAGGTTCTGAGAGAAAGAGAGAGAGAGAGAGAGAGACAAAAATATAAAGAAGGAAAACACACTCACATACACACACACATTAACACAAAGTCAGACACAAAAGCATGGAGAGAGACGAAAACACAGAGAAGGAGACACACACACACTCACACCATCACACAAAGTAAGACAAACAGGAACACACACGCAGTCAGACCAAAAGACATGGAGAGAAAGACAAAATCATACAGTGGTAAAAAACATACAGAAAATCAACACAACCACACAAAGTCAGATACACAGGTGCACACAAAATAAAAGACGAAGGCATGGAAACACAGACGAAAATCACAGAGGAAAAACACACACACGCAAACGCATATACACACAAACAATCACATAAAGTCAATAACATATGCACACACACGCAGTCAGACACACCGGCACGGAGATACAGAGAGACAAAAGAGCTAAAGCACACAGAGAGTGAAAACACGAACGCACAAGCCAACACAACCGCAAAGAGGAAAAGTCACACACACAGGCAAACAGATAATCAGATATTTTTTTCTCACTGTTAAAACAGTTTTAAAAGGACAATGATAGAAAGCCCGTGAATTTTTAGAATTTACGAGCCCCCGGTAGTAAAAAAATAATCTTTGTACTTTTTATTCTTTGTCTTAGTTTCTCTCTTTCCAAACCAATTTGTCTGACTGTGTTTTCCCCCTGTGTGGTTTCGTCTCCCTCTCCAAGCCTGTGTGTCTGACAGTTTGCTTGCCTGTGTGTCTGACTTTGCGTGGCTGTGTTTGAGAGTATGTTTGTGTGTATATATGTGTGTGTGTTTTTCCTCTGTGTGGTATTACCTCTTTTTCCTTGCCTCTGTGTCTAAATTTGTATGTTTCTGCGTCTCAGACTTTCTGTGGCAGTTTTTGTCTTTGTACATTTGTGTTTACCCTCTGTTTGTTGTTTGCCTCTCTCTCCTTTTCAGTGTTTATTACTGTATGTGTGCATATTTGTCTGACGTTGTGTGGTCGAGAGTCTTTTGGCTGTCTTATTTCTCTCTGTGTGTTTTTTTATCTCTCTCCCCGTGCCTTTGTGTCTGAATGTATATGGCTGTGTCTGAGTGTGTTTTCCTTCTCTGGGTTTTTGTGCTTCTCTCCCTGCGTGTGTTACTGTCTTTGTGTGTGTCTGTTTGTATGACTTTCTGTGGCTGTGTGTATGTGTATTTTTTATCTTTTTTCTCTCTCTCCCTGGCTTTACGGCTGACTATGTGTTGTTGTGTGTGTGTGTTTGTGTTGTGTTCTCCGTGCCTGTGTGTCTGACTGTGTGTGTGCCCGTGTGTCTGAATTTAAGTGGATATTTGTTTGTGTTTTTCTGTTTGTTCGCGTGTCTATTTGATTTCCCCTATGTGTGCTTTTGTATTTCTCTCTGACACTTTGCGTCTGATTGTGTTTGTTGCTTTGTTTCAGATTTTGTGGTTTTGAGTTTGTTTGTGTGCCTCAGTGTCTGACTTTGCATGGTTGTGTGTTCATGTTTTTGTGTGTGTTTGCGTGCTTATTTCATTTCCCCTCTCTGTGTTTCTTTCTATCTCTCTGATACCGTGTTTCTGATAGTGTGTGTTTCCTGCGTATCTGTTGATGAGTGTATGTGGGTCAGTTTGTGTGCGTGCTTTCCCTCTGTGTGTTTTGTCTGATTTTATGTGGCTGAGTGTGGTTGTTTTTCCCTCTGTATTTCTTTTTCGCTCTCTCCTTGCTTTTAACCCTGACCATGGGTGTGCCTGTGTTTCTGACTATTTTTGGTTGTGAGTGTATATTTGAGAGTGATTTACGTCTTTGGGTTTTTTTATTTCTCTCCATGACTGTTTGTTTTACTGTGTTTGTACCTGTTTTCTTAACTTTGTGTGTTTCTGTGAGTCATCCCTCCAAGTGTTTTGTCTCTCTCTCTCTCTTTCTGTGCCAGTGTGTCTGACTGTATCTGTATCTATCTTCCTGTATTTGTATCTATTTGTCTCTTCTGGTATTTCTGACTTCGTGTGAATGTGTGTGTGTTTTTTCTCTTTCTGTGTGTTTGTCTCTCTCTGTCTTTTTGTGCATAGTCTAAGTGTCTGTGTGTTTGTGTGCCCGTGTTTCTTAATTTGTGTGGCTATGTGTTTATTTGTTTGTCTTTGTATTTGTTTTCCCTTTGTGTTTTGATTCTCCCCTCGTACCTGTGTGTCTGACTGTGTTTTTTTCTATGTTTTAACTTTGCTTGGCTTTGTATGTTTGAGTTTTTGTGTGTATTTTTTTCCCTTTGTGTAATACCATGCCTATATGTTTGACTCTGTTTGTTTCTGATGTGTATGTGCTTGTGCGTCCTACTTTTTGTGGTTTTGCGCGTTTTTGATTGTACGTTTGTGTTTGTTTGTGTGGTATTGTATGTTTGCGCTCTTTTATTCCCTCTTTGTGCTTTGTGTCCCCCTCCCCATGTGCCTGTGTGTCTGAAGGTGTTTCCGACTTTGTGTTTTTATGTGTGTGTTTGTGTTTTACACACTATGTGTTTTTCATCTTTTTTCTCTCCATGCCTTTTTGTCTGAATATGTGTTTGTGTATGACCAGAGGCAGCTAGAGAGCCAGTTATGGTGTGCGATAGTGACGTAAATTGACAAGTTGTATTACACTAATGTTGTCTTGCAAAAAAATTGGACCATTGGATTTAATATATGATTTAAAACAGTAAAAAACCTTTGAAAATTTCATATTTATGATGAGGGGGTTCCAAAATGTATCCCCTCATCATTTACCATCACACTGACCATCAAACTATGATGGTATATCATAGTTTGACGCGTTGGTGGTAATTGAGAGGGTGTATCATGAAGGACTTGCATGCAAAAATTTTAACCATTAGGCTTAGTGTGTGATTTTTGAAGAGAAAATATCTGAAAAATATCTTGAGAAAGTAGAGAAGGTAGAATGTCAAAGGGTTTCCAAGGGTCAGTAATAGTGTAGTAGAGTGGCGTGAAGCTGGGAGGTGTTAAATGAATTTCTTGAGTGAGGATAAGTAAAATCTAACACTCATTCAAAGAAAGGAGGTATTTTTATTAAAAGCCCACAAAATATCTTAGTTGGTTCAAATTATGCTCTAACGAGAATATATGAAATTTGAAAAGAAAATAATATTCAAATCTGTCCTTGTCATCGGGGAACGTATACTCTTGGATGAAAGAAACGGGGGATTTTGCTTAAAAGCCTTCAAAATATCTTTACATGGTTCAAATTTACTTTTAATAACAAGCGTCCACTCTGGAATGGGTTTTTAGGGTCCCCGCCTTTCCTAATTTGTGGTTCATTTAGCTTATATTTTATCCTTTATGAATTTCTTTCATGTTTTTTTTGTTTTCTGAGTTTAAACTGCTTTTTTTGCACTACAGGCCAGCCGCATATTATCATTGTGGTCTCAGTTGCTATGAGTCATCAGAAGAAATGTTAACAGGGAATGATTCCTTAAGCGTAAATGATCGATTCTAGTGTAACCGAATATTTTTGCATGAAAATGCCGAAAAAATTCCAGATGTGTGACTCTATGCACAAAAGACTCTATGCACTAAGAGCGAACCCCAACATTATCTGATAACATTCTCTGAAGCATTGCTCAACCAACAGGTGAAATCCGAATAGAAGCAAATTTCATTAATCGACTTTAGACCCAGCATGTCAGTTATTGCAATCCTATGGGAACACATATTTCATATAATCGTTATAGTAAACGTGAAAGGGGATTCTCCTTTCGTGCCATAGGCTATTTCATAAAATCTTTTTCCTGAATACAAATATTAGAAAAAGGTTCTTGATAGAGATTTTTAGGGCTCCGTTCCATTGATGGGGATTCTTTTCAAATCCTAATTTGGTCAAAAATCTTTAGTTTATAAAGGTGTCCTGAGATAAACGCCTTTAAAAAACGCAGTGAAAAAAATGAAATCCTGTAGACAAAAACACCTTGAAAAAAAATGAAATCCCGAACAAAAATATATCTTAAAAGTAATAGGTAAGATCATGTAATCATTGCTAATACCCACGTGCCCCCCCTCCTATCAGTTACTTCTGGGGATTCCTTTTACGCTAAGTCCTTTTACGTTACAGTCAAACGTAAACAAAACACATTTCGTAATAAAAGCCTGTTGGGTGAAATTGCTCCCTCTCCCCACCTCCTGGTGCTTAGGTTAGGGGGTTAACAATGAAATTGGAAGTTCGGTCCCTCCGTTGGAGTTGTATTTTAGCGCCCAGAGTGAAATTAGACACTGGTTTTGGTGGTGAGTTTTGGGTCGGATAAAATTGAATGCTAAAGCTTTAATGGAATTGGATGATAGAGCCCCCCCCCCCCTACAGTGAAAAAGTATGCTGGGGTCCTGTTATTTAGCTTAGGATAGGGGTCCGATAAAATTGGATACTAGAAAGCCTGGTAGAATGGCTTGCTTGGCATTTGGTATTTTGAAGGCTCCCCCACTAGTGGACCCTGAAGGTTATCCCCACCTTGCCTTCGTAGATTTTGTAAGAATCAGAAAAACTTTTAGGTAAGAACTAAAGAAACCATGGATAATAAATGTCTGGAAGAAAAATATTTTAGAAAACATTTTGGAAAATTTGAAACGTCTTGAAAAAACTTCTTGAAGAAAAATTGTCTTATTTTGTAATATTTTGTAACGTCTTGAAGAAAAATGTTTTAAAAGTGTCTCGAAATGACTTGAAACGTCTTGAAAAATGTTTTGAAGGAAAATCTCTTAATAAAATTTTCTAAAATGTTTTGAAACTTCTTGAAAAAAGTTTTGAAAAAAAATGTCTCCATAAAACCCAAATTAAACGAAACCAAAAGTAAGCAAACTCTATCACGTAACAACTTTTTTCCTGACCCTCTAATAAGTCCTATTACGTAAAAAGTAAAAATTAACAAGCCTTAATACGTAAGAGCTTATTTCCTGTCCCTCTAGCAAGTCCTATTACGTAACAACCGAATGTAAAAAAATCCTATTACGTAACAGCTTTTATCCTTTCTCTCTAACAAGTCATATTAGGTAACATGCAAACCCTATTACGTTACATCTAAGCTCTATTAGGTTACAATCACAGTAATCCTGCAGTAAGGAAGCCCTTGAATGCTTTTTAAAGATTCTCTGTTAGGTAGAACCGAAGTAATTCTAGAGCAAAGAAGCCCCTGAAAGTTTCCCACACACCGTTAGGTTTTTGAAGCATAACAACTATATATAAAACCTTCCCTATGACGTAACAAGCACCTGCATCTCTTAAAAAACTAATTACCCTTGCATCTTCAGGGTATTGCCGTTCAACCTAAATCTTTAAAGGCAGAAAGAAGTAGCGACAATGGGTGAATTTAAAGTGACTATGGTGTCACTACTACATGCCTCTTCCTCCATCCTATCAGTTTATTCCAAAGTTGCAAATTCTGGTCCGAGTCTATGAAAATCAATTCTGTATAACATGAACCATGTAATTCTGATAAGAAGCTTATTTGAGCCACTCAAAATATTATCATACCGATGGGTGTTTCTATGACGGGTATGTGAGGGGCTAGTCGTTTGTCCTTTGTTTAGTCGAAAGTTTATGAAGTGGAAGTGAAAATTAGAGACTAAATAACTTTTATTCATTTTTAATCTTAATTTTGCTCCTTTATTTTTTGGATGTGAAAGTAAAACTTTATTGAGGTTTTACCTTTTTTTTCTAATTTTTAGAAACCTGTTGTTACATATAATAAATTTTCTAATTTTTTTTTAATCTATTGGTGTTAAAGTGTGGTTTATAACTCTCTAAGTGCAAATGCAATTTTACATCTTCTTTCAAGACAAAAAAAATATTTTGCACTTTTCTGAAAAGAAAGTACTTCTGAAATGTTTTCAGTCTGATGACTTTAATTAATAAGAAAATATTGAGACTTTAAGAAATAAATATTAGTATATGTTTATTAAAATAAAAATATTAAATTTTTTATGTTTGAGCTCTAATTTGTGTTTTTGCTTATGTTCTTTACAGTAAATTGAAAATTATGTTCTGGTCTCTAGAAGGAATTCGGAAACATAGAAAATATCAGTATATTGTTCCCATACACAAAATCTGAAATTTTGAATTTTTTTCAAAAAATATCAAACCAGTCGTCGATAAAAAGAGAACTCATTCGTTTGTAAATAAAATGTTCTATTTCCCTTATTGATTGACCGAACATATTGTGGGGGACCTAGCCCCCCTTAACCCACCCACGTCTGTTTTTCTCCATAATCATCTGATCAGAATTTGGGAATTTCCCTTTTGTTCAGCAAAGCCGAAAGATCTAATAAATATGTATTTTAGTATGAATTGATCACCCCCCCCCCAATAGTTTTTGGAGGAGGCATATCCCATTTGCAATTTATGGGTATAGTGCTGTCACACTAACTATCATTACCTTATAAACACGAGGGGGAGATTATAATTTTTATATTTCGAGGGGGGGGGGGTAATTATTCTAGTGGGAAGTAAGTAAGGCCTGAGGATTTTACACAGTCAAATTGTTTCATGGGGGAAGGAATTTCTCCTTGTTTGGAGAGCCGTATAAGTAGCACTATTTTTTACTTTTCTAAATATAGTATTTGGTATTGGAAAATATATTACCGATTTTCATGATAAGAGATTGTATGGGAGAGATTACTACTTGTACAAATTTCTTAAAGAAGGGGGAGTTGATTCCTAGGATTATTTGTAAAAGGGTAAGAATTAACATTAAATTTGATGAAAGTAAAGAGAATTTTCAGGAGGGAATTGTAAAAGGAAAATTTTCAGCGAGAAAAAAATGTTCCAGGGAAAGTTTCATCAGTAGAAGAGGAATTTAAGCTAAGTTGAACTTATCAAGGGAAAAATTATTCATGCAGAAGGAATTTTTATGAGGGGGAGGAGATTTTCACAAAAGGTGAATATCTATGAATAATTTGAGATTAACAAGTTTCCAAAAGATTACAATCTTAGAATTATTGTTTACAAAATATAAATTAAAAACAGCTCTAAATTATTCAAATCAAAAATGAATTTCTACTAAAATTAAAAGCAACATTGATTTTTATATAAGATATTTAACTTGTATAAATATAAACTTCATACAATGACAATAAGAAGCTTATTTTAAGCCCGAACAAACATTTGTGTACCGATCGAGAGTGAACTAAGGGAAAGTCTACATTATAGGTAAAATAACAGTTGTTCATTTTAAATATTAATTAGGCTTCTTTAATTCAATGTTGTTTATTCTCTATTGAAATTTTCTTATTAATAGTTTACAAAAGTATTTTTACTCTTTTAACTAAAACCAAAAATTTTAATATTTCTTTTTTTTTAATTGTTAATCTCTTTTTCTCTCTTTTAGACATTCAGTTGTCTATCCCTTTATTTGTTTCTCTGCTATCTGTACCTTTTTTACTATTTTAAATGAAATCTTAAAAAATAATGTTAAAATAAAAATCAACGGTGGAAAATCCAAAGCTGTTGCATTTTAAGACTGATTAGTCGTTAAGTAAATCTTTGCCCGTAGCGTTTTATAAACGTGAAAAATATTAAAATTCTTTAAATGACCAATGCCTTATAATATCAATTTAGTTTTCAAACACCAAAAACAAGCTGAACAATAGGGAATTTCTCAAGACAGTAGGAAACAAATTATAAGGAATATTTCAGCCCTATAATGGAAATGAAAAGCTTATTTCAAGGAAGCCTGAACGAAGATTTGCATACCGATTGAGAGTGTCAATATATATATTGACAGAGATATATATGTATATATATAAATATATCATGAAAAGAGAAATCACCAATGCTACATCACAAACACAAAAAAAAAAATAAAAATAAAAATAAATAAATAAATAAAATAAAATAAAATAAAGAGACATATATATAAGCTGTTGCATTTTAAGACTGATTAGTCGTTAAGTAAATCTTTGCCCGTAGCGTTTTATAAACGTGAAAAATATTAAAATTCTTTAAATGACCAATGCCTTATAATATCAATTTAGTTTTCAAACACCAAAAACAAGCTGAACAATAGGGAATTTCTCAAGACAGTAGGAAACAAATTATAATGAATATTTCGGCCTATAATGGAAATGAAAAGCTTATTTCAAGGAAGCCTGAACGAAGATTTGCATACCGATTGAGAGTGTCAATATATATATTGACAGAGATATATATGTATATATATAAATATATCATGAAAAGAGAAATCACCAATGCTACATCACAAACACAAAAAAAAAAAATAAAAATAAAAATAAATAAATAAATAAAATAAAATAAAATAAAGAGACAGAAGGAGAAAAGGAAGACTGTTTTCCTAAATTAGTGATTAATATAGACCAGCACTTGAATGAGGCCTTAACCCTACTCATCCATACAATCACATAGGTCAAACAGCATAGCCACACACAATCAACCATAAAGAATAATCCATGGACAGGCAGTCATGTCGTCAATAAGTATAAGTCGTCATTTGCCGAACAATAGAAAAAATAATATAGGCAAATAATTCAGAGGCAACACCCAACATAAGGGCTCATCAGGAGAATACACTGGCCTATATAGGCCATAAATATATATATATATATATATATATATATATATATATATATATATATATATATATATATATATATATATATATATATATATATATATATATATATATATACGATATATATATATATATATATATATATATATATATATATATATATATATATATATATATATATATATATATATGTATATGTATATATATATATATATATATATATATGTATATATATATATATATATATATATATATATATATATATATATATATATATATATATATATATATATATATATATATATATATATATATGTATATATATATATATATATATATATATATATATATATATATATATATATATATATATATATATATATATATATATATATATATATATATATATATATATATATATATAAAATTGGCTTTTTTTGTAAAAGCTAATTTTTACAAAATTATTAGTAATAAGTGAAAGGTTCATTTAAAAAATGTTTTAATTTCTATGTACTTTTTAAACAATTAGGAAATTTACAATTAAAGACGAAGCATATTACAATCAATAAAAAAAATTCTAAGACTAAGGAGCGCTCAAAAAACTTGTGAATCATATCTAAAATACAAGGAGGGGGCTGCTTGCAAAAACAAGATTCAATGAATTTAAAGCATATTTTTATCCTGAAAATATCTGAACACGCCGTAGCAATGGTAGGACAAGGCTCATTTAAGAAATTGTTTTAAATTAAAACTGAAAACGGAAAAAATTACTTAGAATATGAAAGAGGCTGCTCCTCCTCAACACCCCTCTCCTTACGCTAAAGTTTGACACTTTCTCTCAACTCTAATTTTTAAAACAGTAAACATTTGTTAGGTAGAATTCACTTTTTAGCTTTTGTTAGGTAAAATTAAATTTGATGAAACTGATATATTTAGAATCAGGATTAAAATGCAATTCTTTTGATGTTGCTATTGGTATCAAGTTTCCGGTTTTTAGGGGTTTGGCTACAATTGAGCTGGGTCGCTCCTTACTACAGTTCATTACCACGAACTGTTTGATAAGAAATATAAAATTGAAACAAAGAATATTGCAATAGACCAGATGTTTTGCTAAAGCTAATGAGTAATGTTAAGACTTGAGAGCTATATCCGAAATAAAAGGAATGAGGACACACGAATCAATGAGTTTAAAGTATAAATTTACCATAAAATTATAGTGGAAGGATTAATCAAGAGATATTTTAAATTCCAAATAATTTTTAAACAATAAGAAAGTATAAACTAAATACGAAACAAATTGCACTAGATCAATTGTTTTGCTGAAGCTAAGGATCGATGTTAAAACTTAAGAGCCATGAGATTTGAAAATTGAAGAAAATACTTGATCAACGTTTTAAACTGTAGTTTTGCTCAAAATATGGTGAAAATACTATGTTGTAACATACACGTGAGTTTCAAATGTATAACAATATTAGCCTCTAAGCCATTACTTAACAAACAGGTACATTTAACAGATCAAAAATTCCTAGCATTGGGTACTTGTGTGCTCTCGAGGGGAACGGATTGCAAACATACTGTCTGACCGGATCAAAAATCACCCAATACTTCGGTATGCAAATATTTTTCAGTGCTTTAAATAAGAAATTCCTTACAATTGCATGGCTCTTGTGTCTTAGAATTGATTTTCTTATAGAATTGGACCCACATGAAAGACTTTAGCATAGACATCTAGAATTTAGGAAGTTACAGTACCCCACCTAAATGAAATAATTTCTGTTCGTTTTAAATCTTAAAGTTGCTTTTAACTTTCAGTAGAATTTCTTATTTATTTATTAAATTGCTAGAGTTGTTTTTATTTTATATCTGTAAACATCATTTCTAGGATTGTAACTTGATAGACAAGTTTTAATCTCAAATCATGCCGAGATATCCACCTAAAGTGAAAATATCCTCTCCTTCTTGAAAATTCCTTCTGCACGAATATTTTTCTGACGAAAACTTCACCCTAGCTTAAATTCCTCTTTTCCTTTTGAAATTGTCCCTAAAAATTTCGTCCTCGATGAAAATTTACCCTTGACAATTCCCTCTCAAAAATTATCTTTATTTTCATATAAATTTAATTTTCTTTCTCATTGTTTTACAAATAATCCTAGAAATCAACTGTTCCTTCTTGAAAAAATATCTCAAACCTCCTCCCAAGGGACTGTAGGATTCTACAAATCCTAAGAGACATAGATATCAGATCTTTTGACTTGAAAGAAAAAAAAATTCCTAAATTTTTATCAGATGACTTTGGAGGTAAAGACACTTTGGTGACTGGGGGCTAGCTGTTGCGCAGTATATTTGCCACTTAAATATGGCACTAGAACTTTTGATTTATAATCAAATGAAATTTGTTTCAATCTTCCATGACGACTGGTTTGATACAATAATTCCTGGTAAACACAAAAGGCATAAAATCAAAAACAAATAAAAAAACAAGCCTTTCTGATCCTTCTTTTGACAAAAAAAATTCCACATTTTGTACATAGGAGCTTGATACCTATAGAGAGAGTTTTCTGATATTCTGAATCAGATGGTTGTGTTAGGATCCATTGATTTCTTATGTCTGTTTCCCACTTTTTGGCGTAACTGGCTACATATTTAACGAATAAGATTTGCTGTGCAATTTTTGATGGTAACTATCGATGTTTGATGCGTAAAATGAAACTTGATAAACTGATTTTCTTTGAAGAGGAAAAGACGTTCAAATTTGTGGTGTCTCAATTATTATCAAGACTGAGAATTTCTGGTTAATGTCATTCTCTGAGTTTCAGTTACTATTGAGCCGTACTACTCCTTATATACTGATTGCGACCACTAAGTGTTGACAAACACAAACAAATAAAGCATTATTTTATTTTTTAGACTATATTAATAAAAAACGAACTGATATGACAATAAAAACTTTTTCCACATTATATTTTTGAAAGAAATACAAAGAGTTACATTCAAACAAAAATGAGCATAAATAAGTAAAACAATATTCCGCACCTGAAGCTACCACAAATCACCATTTTAAATAAATAAAACCCAAACAAACAAAGATTATAACAAATAACCAAGTTAAACTAAAATAAGCAGAAAATTTTAGAGTCTGCTAATCAAATGAAATTTGTGTTCCCTTAATTTTTCGATACCTGACATTCAGGTTGAAAATTGAGTACTGAAATTTGTTTAAATTTGAAGTACACTTGCTTATTGAGTAATGATTTAGAGGATGCTGTCAGATAATATTTGTAATTGTTGTTTACGCATTTTTTACCAAATAGTCATTTTCACACATATTGAATTTTTGCGGGCATTTTCCTGAAAAAATATTCTTCATACTAAAATATATCATTTATACTTAATAAAACATTTCTCATAAGCGCTTCTTTTCATTACCCCTGGTAATTGAGGCCACCATGCATTTTGTTGCTGTCCCATAAGAAACATAAAATGCTATTCTAACT